>NW_028259160.1:2108020-2409166 GCF_977971745.1 Zootermopsis nevadensis
GCTTTAATTTTATTTGAGACAAGAAATTAATTTTTAAATACTATTTAGATTAGATTAGATTAGTGCTTCAAAAGACCAAAGAAAACTGAAAACCAGGTCTAAAGTTTTCAAAAGCGCTTTAAAAAAAAATCTGATTTGGTTACTTCGATCACTGACGTAACAAAATGAGACTTTTAAGACACGCTGTCGATACTGACATATAATTACACTTTTTGAGTGTGAATTTTATTTTAACATTTTCTGCTAGTAATAAAAAAAAAGTAATTAATAATTCACAGGAAATTAATTACATATATTCTGACCTTAATGCACCCACTCATGACTCAGAAAATAACCATCTTTGATGTAACCAAAATGTTCATTACCATTTCTACAAGATCCTGCCACTAGCCTCTACCCGAGCCAGACGAATCCAATCCACACCTCCCGACCCTATTTCTCTAAGATAACAACATGTAAAAATATAGTTTTGCACATTCCTCTAGACGTACATTGGTTACAGATGTAGTTCTTATGGTATATCAAAGGTCAGTGGTTGGTTATCCAGCCTGTGAGAGAGCTGAAGTTTGTAAATATTAAACCGAATGGTGCCGTCTCCTAGCAACGGGTTCCCTTGAATGAATAGTTCCGTTTCTCGCCACATAAACATCCGCCTGTATTACACCTGTGTGTCCTAGGTGGTGTTGTCAGCTGTTCTGGTGCTCGCCGCTGCACGACCCAGTGGCATTGCTGCCCCCGCTATAGCAGCTTATGCCGCCCCCGCTCCACTTACAATCGCCGCCGCCGCGCCCATAGCCACAGCCATCACGAAGACTGTTCAGTACGCTTCCACCCCCGTGGTTACAGGATATACTTCTCAGGTAAGGTTACGCCAATGTCCTCTCGTACCAGTAGTTGTTAAAAGTTTCATGACAGGGCCAGAGGACTGATAACCAATGCTCGGATCCATGAGAAGATATAAATGACGTGTTTTCTCCGTCTCAGAATACGTGAAAGATTTCGAAGAGACACTGTAGGCTTACGGTACCCAGCATCGTTATAATTTAGTTCCGTAACAAAGATAACTAAGTTTAATGATTTAGTATAACAAAATCATTGCCGGTTTAACCGATGGTAAGACTACGTGGTCGCCCAAAGTGGCAGAAACTGAATAAATAAAAAAGAAACACCATGAAATAGCGAAATCGGCAATGTGACTAGTCGACACATTTCCTGATAAAAACAATTGCCTCGTGAATGTGAACCTTCAGTCGTCATTGTCAGTTGCACGACAAATCTTTTGCTAATAAATTCTGTTTCGCTTTTGTTCAGTTTTATTTCGTATTTACGGGTTACATCTAGAAAAATTAGTTGGCAAGTAAATTTATTAGTCGTTATTAAAACGAGAAGCTGAGAATAGGGAAAACTGGCGAACTCTTTTTGGGCAGAATAATGGACCTGTCATCAGACAGAACACTAAATAAAATAAAAAATTAAAACTTACGCACTATTTTATGCATTTGCGTGATCTGTAGCCACAACATGATTAATTTCTATGATCAAATTGCATTGTGCATACTAATGCACAATATTTATTTTCGAATATTGAATGCGAAAGGGGGGGGGACGTTGAAGGTTTGCCTAGGGTGCCGAACAACTTTGCATCAACCCTGAACAGAACAATTTTAACCTAAATTTTAGGTATATTAATTGTTAGAAATAATCTTACATGTAAAAGACTAGCATACATTCCAAATAACTCTTTAACTGAATGATCATGGCTGTTAGTTTATGGTAGGTTAAATTCAAATAAAAGGTAATCGAGCAAGTCGCCAAAACCAAGAACCATTCTGACTTTTATTCTGGAGGTACCTGGTTCGAATTGCCTTTGCAGAATAAAATTCTGATGATTTTCGTGATCTTTTCAGTCCCTCCGAGCGAATGCTGGGATAGTATCTTGAGGTATGAAATGTGTACAAAAATTGAGTACGGGAATTTTAATAAAAAAAACCTTCGGGAAATCCAGGCATTGACTAGAGGAAAAGCATAATATTAAAATGTACCTTAAAGAAATAGGACTGGATGATGTGGACTGAATTCATAGGGGCCATTGACGGTCTCTAATGAACCTGGCAATAAAACCTATGTTTACACAAAATACGGAAATTTCTTAATTAGCTGAGCACACTATCAGTTTATCAAGAAGTACTTTTCTCAACAGAATTAGTTAGTTAGTAAATTGCGACAAGACTTATGAATTTAACACAAAAACTTGAAACTTAGTTCCTACGGCGGCGTGTATGAAGATGGCTGTCTGTGTAGAAGTCTGCCGATGTTCCATAGGTGTATGCAGCTTTCATGGCCGATCTGATGATGGACGCAGCATCTCTGAAACGTCTGTAAACTCCCACACAGACTACAAGGCTTAACAACCCAGAAGGCAGTCATCTTCGAGCAAAACTGAATTTTTAAATCATAACGATTTTATGATAAGTTTGTGTATGAGTGGTTTATGCTCTCTTCAGGTGATCAAACCCTCTCTGGGTGCCCTCGCCACACCACTGCAGACAGTGTCCCAGATCCCAGTCGCTGCCCCAGCACGCACAATCGCCACCATTGTGCCACAGGCTGAGATTCGCCAAATCGCTGTGGCCACCCCTGCGTTGACCACCTATGCTGGGCCAGGTGTTGCAGCTGTGGCCGCCCCCGCTATAGCCAGTTATGCTGCCGCCCCCGCCATTTCAACCTACGCCGCCCCCGGCTGGGCCTGGTAGAATATGTTACCTTTCTGAATACCACAAAGGCTAATTATTTTCCTCAAATGCATTACAAAGATACTGTATTTTACTAGTATTTGTTGATATACAACGAAAAGTGTTCATCAGTCTGTCTGAAAATATTTATAGGCATTAAACGTTTTCCATTATGTAGTCTATCTATATAATTAACTTAAATAAAATAATTTCAATGCATATTATGTGTTCTTTGTTATTAATCACACACACGATCACGCCTTAATTTACAGCTTAATACGTATTATGTTCAAGTACCTGAGATTCTTAAAAAAATAAAAAAATAATCAAACGATATAAAACAAAAGATGAAATTCCACTGTAGTTTTACTGAAAACTGACAGATTATTTTTCATAAAAAATAAATTGGAAGTTCCTTATATAAAAGACTGCGTCCGCCCAACACCGAGTTTTGTGGTCCAAAGCTCTTACATATAAATTTATATTATTGCTACTCTCATACTGTACAATATACCTACAATTCTACTTCGCTCCCACGTGTCCCAAATTACAATCTTATGCCAGCGTGATTTTATTCTCCCGTTTACAACTAATAAATTACATATAGCTGTTTACCTATATTTCCTAATTCTACAGTATCGATACATGAGCCGGGATAGCTCAGTCAGTATAGTGACTAGCTACGGGCTAAACGACCGGGGTTCAATCCCCGATGGGGGCAGAGGATTTTTTTCTCTAGCCTCTGTGTCCAGCTCTGGGGCCCACCCAGCCTCCTCTACATTGGGTACCGGGGTCCTTTCCCGGGGGTAAAGCCGGTCGGGGCGTGATGCTGACCACTCACCCCCATCTAGTGCCGAGGTCAAGGAAGAGAGGAGCTATATCTCCACTCACCCCAAACGCCTACATGGCGTATAATGGGACAAACTTTACTTACAGTATCGATACAATTTGTTATCCTCTTAAAGCTATCTAAAAATTACACAACGAAAAATCAGTGTCCATAAATATCCGAAGTCGGACGGATGTTGATAATGTTATACTGTGCGTTCCTTCTTACGCTCGGCTGTCGATATTAGTAATGGTCAATGATTCAACTTATAATAACAAATTATTTGGGCATAATATTCCTATTATTATTTTGGAGGCTTTTCTCGTGCAACAAATCGTCTATGGCGGCGTTTCTCAACCTATGGTACGCGTACCACGGGAGATACGCGAGCCAATGTTGAGTGGGGAAACGTTTAACGGATTTGCATGTGTTTTACAAAACATGTTTAAATCGTTTATGGACGAGGAAACGAACGAAAATGTATCTCAATATAGAGGATGGCCTATATGATTTACGCTTCAAACGTAAATGGAGGGCTGTCTTCTGTGGTGTAGCGCCGTAGAAGTTCACCAACGCTTCAGAGGTCCTTGCTGCCTCAATCGTCAGGAATCGCCCGTACTATATGACGCTACAACCCAGAAGACAGCCATCTTATTCGTTCTTATCGCGTGAGAACCTCAAATCCTACTTAATCATACATCATTCATGCGTCCGAAAACGTGTGTTCCTGTGGAACTAATTACAGGACAGAAATGTTGACTTTGAGGAATGTGTATCCGTGATCAGAAAATCACGCGGGGAAATCAAGATCCGTAATACGAAGTTTCTGTTTGTGTGGGAGTGTCCTTGGTACCTGCCGCCTCCCTCTCCAATCCCAGGACCAGTTGGACTGAACTTAAATTTAAATTTACCTGGCCGCTTGAAATGATGAATTCTTGGATTGCCAAGTGACTCATTTCGAAATCGACAGACTCTGTGATGCCCAAGAATTGAGGTTAGAAACCAACTTTTACTGTAATGTACAATATTTTATTCTTTAAGAAGGTGATGTAGTGGTAGTAATTTAGGCAAGATAATAATTGTCCTATTGAGTTTTCTTGTACGAGTAGTTCCCTTCCATCACTAATGGTAAAACCTGAAATACGCAATGAAACAGGTTTCCTTACAGATCTTTACTTATTGATCATCAATGATCATTATAACGTCCCAAAACAACCTCAGCTGACAAAACAGCATCGTTAGGCCTACCATCATCATCATTATCATCATCAATCTTCCACATCGCAGTCCAGTTCAGTGGCCTGTTAACAGCGTATGTACGATCTCCTCAAAGACCTTCCTCCACTTCACTGTTAACGCAAAATTGGAATAGGATTCTTGGGTGTTTCGGAAACATTTATCGTAATCATTTAAGAGTGAGACAGTTAAGACTCTTTTAAACTGTTCTGACGTTTGCTGTACAAGATTTGGTTGCTTTGTTCCACGTGGCATGAGGCAGCAGTGTTAGAAACATGTCATCACGTGGGAATCATTTAAAATTTACACTGCATGACGCAACTCATCCGAATTGTTACATAAACACGATTCATATCCAAAATTAAATGACGAAGTTTAACGCCAGTCCAGGTCGTCATTATTAATCTCGTATTTATTCTAAAAAAATACAACTTCCTTCGTCTGGATTTATTGTAAGCGCGCATCTGGAAGTGACCTTAAGGTTGTCCACTGAAATGAGCGTTGCATATTATAACTCATAAAAATCAATACAAATTTAAATTTCTGACTAAAACAAGCGAAACAAATCTTGTAATATCTGACAGGAGTAAAAAAGGTATAAAATGGGACATAATTCTGAGAATCCATGTAGGTACTTTTACAGCGCTAGAAACACATTTCTTTTGAGTAAACACTGTTTTAAAATATAAGATCATAAAGATTACAGTACCTTATGTGAAGAACTTAGGAAGCCAAATATTGCTTTCACAAAGAATAATTAAACGTTTAATAACTTGTTTTATGAATAATTTCCACGTATACATTCCAAGTAAATATCAGTGTATATTAAACTTCATATTTCTGTAACATATTCGTTAACAAATGTCGATTAAATCAATTAGAGTTCTAATTAACTAAACATCGATAAATTGTAAGCATAAATGTCTCTTCATTCTGAAATTAATCTATTGCTTAAAACGTGTGAGTATGTTGTAAAGGTCAAAATACAGCAATCAATAAAAAATAACCTATATAGATCTTTTAGACATAAATTAGAAAGGTGTCATATCTGAAACTAAAATTAATTAATTATTGACGAAATAAAATACTCTGTCCTCGAATTTGGTAATCAATCATTTTTAAGTTGTTAAAATATTTTGTATAAAAATAATATTAACAATATAACTATGATACCATTAAAACACGTAGAAAACAATTAAGCAGAATGACCTTGTAAATAAAAGTATCCGTATGCGTGTTTCTTGTCGGTCTTGAGTTTACAGAGTGGAATCTTAAATTACGCAACAATACAGAATATTGAGGGTTAGAATAAATATAGCCACATTTCTTTGCCATCTCTGTAACAACAAAATACAAAACAGAAAATATTGTTTTACTATTTCTCACACGCATTCCTTCACCGAACGTCTACTTCGTATTCGGGATGTCCCGGGTTCAATCCTCGGCCCGGAAACAGGCTATCCTGACTGATCAAATTCCGGGATAGTACCGCTTCCTTCCACACAATTTCTAATTAATTACTCACCACCATTCACTCATTCGAGAGTGAAAATGCGTCATTAAATAAACTATAAATAAACAAAATAATCATTTTATGACGTTTCGAGGGCAGGATCTCGATGATGCCCTAGTCTCCGCAGACGTATCATATCCCGGTGATGATAAGGGATATGGCTCCCGAAACGTCGGTTTTTACGGCCACCTGACGCAGATGATCGCCCGTGAAGACTCCATTGAATTCAGTCACCAAGAAAGCTACATATCGTACAATATATTTTTCCCATTGTGTCCTTTATATTGTCTCTTAAATTCTGAAATTAGAAATCTTATGCAGACGACTATATTTTCTACAAAAGATCCTGAAATACTTGCCAATATTTCAAACAAAATTTCAGAACTTTCTGTTTAACTAACCGAACGTTGATGCCAAGAGCCACAATATTCATATTTTCTTACAGTAAATTATCAATTTCCGTCACAGTGGCCTTAATCAGCCGGACACTGGGACCGTGGGTTCGAACCCCACTCAAGGCCTGCGATGTTTGTCCGAGTCTTTCCGTGTTGTGCTGTCCTGTGTATAGACAGAGGCCTTGCGACGTACTGATCACTCGTCCAAGCGGCCCTGCCAAATGTCTAAATAGATCAACAAACCTCCCTAGTGGGAGGAGACCAAGGACCGTCAGGGGCTTCAGAGACACTGATAAAAATAAGAAAATTATCAATTACCCCTTCAAAACCTGGTGGTAACTTTTTTCAAAAGCGCGCACTTATATGATGCCAGAACTACTCTAATTAATAAAATGGGTTTTCGGGTAAAATAATGTCATTGCGTTTCAGTCAGATATTTATTTTCCGTGTTTAATTTAGAAATTAACTGCCAATATAACTAATTCTAGGTAGTTAATTACATAAACAACTGACTAAATAATCTCATGCAGTGGAGCACCCCAGAAATTCATACTTTTATACAAGAATATTTCCATTATTTTAGAATCTCAATATAGATATTTGGTTATTTGTTTTCCCATGCGTGTTCTAAGTCCAAAACATTACAGCCACTTTAATCCGAGCACTCTGAAGTCGGTACTAGGAGAGCGGAAACTATAATCACCCAAGTTTTATCATCCTAGTTTGTCTTGGTCTCACGTTCAAATCAAAACGCTGTCAAACATTCTGCATCTCACCTACAGAGCCTTCGACATTACTGCACTCAATTGCGAATAAAACTGTATAGTCATATATAACTGGCTTCCTGACTGTCAGACTGTCAAGAAGTGGACAGAAAAGGTTAATGAACCTGAATATGGATGTCTTCTGGGTTGCTCCGTAGTTTGATAGACGTTTACCGACGTTTCAGATACATTTCAATATTATTCTGTTACTACGATCTGTTTAAAATTTTGTAACGTAAAATTTTCTAAATTACTAAAGATCAAGAAAAATAACAGTTTAGCCAAACTTATTTTTATGGGAGTGAAACAATTAAATAGGCGTCGATGTGGGTATTTGGGTTCAAACGCCGTGCGGACATGTAGGAAGATACCAACGTTCCGGAGAAACATACAACCTCGTACATTCTCACAGGGCGTTACATCCCAGAAGACCAGAATCGACACTTCACCACCGTCAGACCACGAAATATTAAATTACAACTGTTTTAAGTGAAAATTGGTCATAAAATGTGTTAAGTACGCTTAGGTCTAAGTTACCAACGTAGAAAAAATATATAACTAGAGGTTTCGTGATTTATAAGTGATCTAGATTGCAAAATCAAAGATGTTACGATGGGCTGGACATGTGGCTAGGATAAGGGAGAGAGGAAATGTTTTCAAGATTTTGGAAACCTCTTAAAACCGGCCACCTGGAAGACAGAAAAGAAGATGAGAGGGAAATATTAAGATGGATCTTAACGGAGCCAAGTTGTGAGGATGAGATGTGAATGGAACTGGTCAATTATAATTTCCAGTAGGAGGCTTTGGCTATTGCAGTCTTGAGTCTTCGTGTTACTAAAAACCTTATGCTACAAGTGCACAATAACGTAGTAACATTGGCTAAAGCTTTAGATAAAGAATGCGTTGGTCGTCAGCAAACAGTTCCGGATCAAATGAAGTCAGATACAGAAGCAAGGCCCCGCGAACACCTTCAACTAGAGGCAGTGTCCTTGTCAGGGACGGCGAGGGCGTGGTTCGAGCCCTTGGGGCCTAGCCTAACAGTGGTACAAAAAACTTATATGGCTGGGCCCCCACTATAACACAAATTAACTTAGCCACGCGGCCATCTAAGACACTGAAGGCACCACCTTGCGGTGATACAAACATTTAACACTGTTACGTCCACATGAAAGCAAGATATAGGATAAGTGCGAAAGAACACTTTTGCAGGAACCATAATATATTTCCTCATGAATGGTGACCAAATAATATTACTATAGCCAGCAGAGCGCTGATTGTCAGTGGTAACCCTGATGATGGGGACAGAGTTGGTTCCCGAAGCGTCGGTATATTACGGTAAACAATTAACGCGGCTGATTTCCCTTGAAGATTTTATTGATTGTACTCGCCGCGAAAGTCTCAAATACTATATTAATGACAATTGTTACACTTTTAAACGCAGAACTAACCAACAAACAATTCACACACAAAAAAATAAGGAAAGTCATATAATTTAGGAAATTTTATTACTAGAGCGAACAATTTCTTATGTTCTCTGACTTAAATACTCCGGAGTAGAAATACTCTCTACCCAAAATATATTTTAAGTAGGGATACTCATAACTATCTCCCCTATCTTTTCTCTTACCTCATACCGTCTATGTATGGCATCACTATCAGTGATTGTGTTCAGACCTGATGATTACACACAAATGTGTGTACCTTAGATCTACAAGTATTTTCATATCGATTATCTGTAATGTTTTATAACTCAGTAGCCATGAAGTTCACTTGTAACAAAAATGTAGCAAAGATAACCACATTACAAACATCATACCATATATTTCGGCCGAGGCTTGACAACCATTCCTCAAAAAAATTCTTTAAATATTTGTAATAAAAGTACTAGAACTTAAATAATATTTGTACTTTGTCGCGTAACAATTTTATATAGTCCGTTTTTAACGTGTTGAGTTTCAAGCGGAATAGGAAATATGTCAAGGAAGTACGAATAAAAATTAAACTGGCCTGAAAAGTACTTGTATAAACCCATTCAGTGATATCAGTGACGAAACATACTAACGGGTAGAGACAACCTCGTTATTTGCGTTGGTCACATCACATTTGGGGACGCTGAAATGTGAATTTGAGGGTGGCGCCGTTGGAAATAACAGGATAAGACGATCTGCTTTTAATACCGGATGACAGTGTCACTGTGTGTCCGGGCTGTATAGTTAATTCTTGATCGCGGCAAGGTCATTGAGGGTGGAGTCAAGGTATAAAGGCTGTTGAGGTCCCAAGCCAGAACATTGCAATCTGCAGCTCCAAGAGGCTCTTAACAAACACATATCAACATGATGAAGCTCGTAAGTGTTTTAAGTGTTATAATACTGTGCTAATATTAGTAAGTGTACACCTAAAGCAAACAGGGAAGTTAATACCAGTGTAGAAAACCGTTCATCTATGCAGGAGACTGTATGAGTTAAACTCCGAAGGTTCCAGCATAACTTAACACTGCTTAATTATGCTTTAGTCAGCTATTAAGTAGCCTCTGATATGAGCCAACATTATTATTATTATTATTTAGTGTTCTGTCTGACAACAGGTCCATATGAACAGGATCCTTCCATCCTTTTCTCGGACTGGGACCTGTTCATATACGTTCTTGGCAGATGATCCAGAAGTGGTTTGCCATTGCCTTCTTCTGTGTGTGAATGGAGTAATTGTTGGGATGCCACGGAGGAAAACTCCGTGTTGCCTAGACCACGGCCTTGCCCAACACAAGTTATAAATTCGGGAATCGAACCCGAGACCCCAGGATTACAAGGCCAGCGTTCTAACAGCTAGACCACCGTGGCGGTCATGAGCTAACATGCAATAAATAAAATATGTCTGGGATTAATAATTACGCGGAAATTAATATTTTTAACCTTGATCTATGCTGTCTGGTTCCTCGAAACGGGACTTCGTGTGGGTACCGTTGCATACATTGTAAGGAAATTAATGAGTTTTCATTGTACGTACGTGAGGGGTACTGCGCAGACAGACCTAGCTGGTTGTATCACTAGATGACAGCACAATACAAATCCTGATACAGCATTCAACAGAAAGATGGCTGCGAAGTGCACTTAAGACTATTGAACCAGAGATAGGACAGTCTTAAGTGGCCTAACTTCGTGATGGGATATGATGACAACTTTTAGTGATACAACTGCTACTGCTACTACTAACAAATTCAGGCTACCATCTGAAAATCCAAATAAATTCACGAAAATAAATGTGCATGTACATTCAAAACCGAAATAATTTTTTGTTTCAGGTAATTTTCGCCGCCATGTTGGCTCTTGCTTCAGCGGCCCCCAGTCCCAGCCTCCTTGCTGCCCCCGCCCTGACAGCCTATGCCGCCCCCGCTCTAACATCGTATGCCGCCCCCGCTCTAACATCATATGCCGCCCCTGCCGTAGCTGTCCACAACGTCCCTGTTGTTACTACTGGTTACCGCGTTGCCTACAGTGTGGAGCCAGTTGAGCAGCACGGTTACAAGATAGTCTACTAGATGTCACCACTAACTTCGCGTGAAACTATCGATTATCGCCACCTACCGCCGTCAGTTCTCAGAATTGGGTGTGACCGAATATACTCAAAAGCAGAAATGCACTTATTTGAACATTCCATTTAGTCATTGTTGTCCATTATAATTATTTTAATATGCTTAAATTAAAAACATAATTGCAATATACGTGTACTTTATTTCACATTTCTAACTATTGTAACGTATCCTTAAATTAATAAAATAAAAAAAAAGGTGTATTGGTGGTGCCTGAATAGGACTGGCTCAAGATAGGGACCAGGAGTGTGTTCTTAAGAATATGTTAACGCGCGTTCCTATGGAAGTCAGACGCGCTATCGCTGTAGTAACCCGCTTAGATGACACAGAGGTTTAATGACAGCAATCTGTTTCGAAGTTCGAGCCGGACGAAGTGTTAGTGGATTGGTTAATAAAAGCCGCGCTCCCTGTGGGAAGTGAAAGTGTCCTGGGGATTCCCTTACGCCACACACTTTCGCTTAACCGCTTTCAGATCCGTTGTGGTAGTCATTCAGATCACCGCACGAAAACAAATTCCAGGGAAGTACGTTGCTACGTAATCTTACCCTGCAGTGTGTGGCACATGCGTTACTATAGTTACGTCTAACCCAACAGTCCTGGTTTCGTTCAGTGCCTTTCGAAGGTTCTTGCCTTGAGCGACGTTACGAAGTTTTACGGAAAATTTGAGGTTAGGATAACATCGGGTGCCCTTAAAACTCACCAGAGCTGCTTAGAGCCCCTTCCTTCACTGTACACAAAAAGTAGGTAACGACAAGTTCAAAAATAAACGAGTCTTTAAAAATGAATGTGTCACAAGACTTACCGCAGTGCTGATCTGGAAGCTAGAGGCAATGGTTTCGGATGTCATCAGAGTTCTCTAGGTGTGGACGTCAGTGACTTCTTGTTCACAGTAACTAACAGCTGAGAACACCTAAAACCAAATACAGTCTTTGTCAAAAACTGCATACAAATCGGGGAAAAAAAAATGCGGATACTTGAAATTCGCGGTTGGTGTTACCATAACTACAATCTGTACTACGGTAAAAAGTTAACGCGGCTGATTGCCCGAGAAGATTTTATTGAATTTGTTCCCGAAACGTCGGTGTACTACGGTAAAAAATTAACGCGGCTGATTTCCCGAGAATATTTTATTGAATTTGATTCCGAAACGTCGGTTTAATACGGTAACCAGTTAACGCTTCCGATTACTTAAGTATTGTGAATATAGGCATTCGTCCATGTGAGCATTCGTACGTGTGAGCATTTGTCAGTGTGAGCATTTATCAGTGTGTGCATTTGTCAGTGTGAGCATTTGTCCGTGTGAGCATTTGTCCGTGTGAGTAATTTTCGTGTGAGCTTTCATGACAGTGAGCTTCTTTCTGTGCGCAATTTTCGTGTACGGTTTTGTCTTGTACGGTTTTGTCATGGAACCGTTCCCAAATCGTGGTGCGTTAGGGCCTTGTAAACAATGGAAGGAAGAGAGACAAAGAGAGAAAGAGATAAATAAACGTATAAATAAACAAATGAGAGCAAGAATTAACCATAGACAGAAAACGAAGGAAAATTAAAATTACCATTAAAAACCTCTGTACCGTCTTCAAAGTAATTTGTAGTATTTACAATACATCTTCAAGGCATGTTTTTATATTCTGACACAAATAAGCTCGTACACCTTCAAAAGATTTTTCTGTCAACAGGTTTTTGAATAAAAACAATTCTTATTCTCGACGCGGTCCATCCCCGAAAGCCGATGTTGTACAATTCCTCGCTTCCGTTATACACGGCACGTATCCATCATATCAATTCCTCAAATGTAATCTCAGTAGACTCAAAAGGTAATGAGCGTGTACTTTAAATAAATAACTGGCAAGGGTTCATCTGGCTTTGAGATGGGGACCAGTGGTGTGCTGTTGTAAACACAGTAATAAATCTTCTGGTTGCATAACGAGCGGGGGTTTTCTTCATTGGCTGAGCGTTCTATCGGATTATCAAGAAAGACTGCTCCATGAAATTGCTTTTATTGAGGGAGGAACATAGTTTGAGGGTTTCTAAGAATAATGAGAATATTTATACATACGAATGAACTAACAGAAAATGGAAATAATTTATAAATTTACACACTGTGTTTCAGTTTTGTTTACTATGCGTTTATTATTATTAAGTGTTCTGTCTTACGACAGGTCCATTGCTCTGCCCAAAAAGAGCTCTCCAGTTGTCCCTATTCTCGGCTTCTCGCTTTAATTCCTGGAACGTCATCTTCTTTCCTTGTTTAAGGTCGTCGGTTAGCTGTATCAATCTTCTTCCCAGTCCTCGCTTTCCTTCAACCTGGCCTTCGATGATATCACTCATTAATCCATTCCTTCTCATAATATGTCCCAGCCAGTTAGCTTTCCTTCGTGTCTTTGCTCGTTGACTCTCCTCAATACTTCTTCGTTGGTCACTCGATCCGTCCACCTGATCTTCTCTATTCTTCTCCAACACCACATTTCAAAACTCTCCAGGTATTTCTGTTCCTTCTTCCTGAGTGTCCAAGTCTCTGCTCCATACGTAACACTTCACTAGTTTCTTCTTCAACTATGCGTTACGTATGAGAAAATTAGCAATAGAATCAAAATCATGTAAATTTCACAATGTCTTAACTGGATCCCAAATACAGATGACTTCAATCTCTAGCACAAAGAACAAACTGTACTTTCCTTTCAATACATGTTATAATACTATGAATTCATCACAAATCTATTTTTTATGCTTTCATAAAAGCTAAAACGTTTGTCGCGCAGCTCAAGTTCTTCATAATTAAAACGTGTGACAGAGTCCAAGTACCCTTAACGTCGACATCAGACGCATGTGAGATTCATTAGCTTGAAGCTCCGGCCGCTTACCCACTGGATAAGAGGGTGGTCACAGACGACTTGAGAAATCCCTCTTTGTAAGAAATCTAATTTCAGTCGCTAGCTCGCAGCTGTCACTCTGCTGGCTGGAATTACCGGCATCACCTTTATTTTCACGATGGTCCTAAAATATTTTTTGTCGCCCCAAATTCCTCTTACGCCTGACTTTACTTTCACCTTTCAAGAGTGGCCTTGAAAAAGCACACGTCTTTTGTGTGTATTTTGTCCTTGTTTTTAACCCCTTAAAAAAACTCTTCTTGGAAAAGTGTTCAGTGGCGGATTTAGGCGTACTGACGCACAGAAATATTCTACAGAACTAGAAAATTCATCATGCAGGAGATCAGAAAAATGTAAAATTAATCTACCAGTCTTTTATTTATTTAAAAGCTTTCACGTCAGAAGCTTTTTCTCTTTGCAGCACACAACAACGACAAAATGTGTATTACCTGAAGCGATCCTACTGAGTCCAGTCCACACTCCATGCCCTAGTTCTCTAAGATCCATTTTAATACCATCCTAATGTCTACGCTTAATTTTATGTCCCTTATAATGAAGTTTCCAGTACAAATCCAATGTATCCAGATATAGAAGCTAACTGAATAAGTATTCGCGACCAGCCGAAAGGGGTGATCCTACAGGTTCGAGGTTAGCTGGGGGGCTAACAACTCCTCTCCGTCAAATCAAATATATTATAAAATGTTAAATAAATATCTCAAGATATAACCAGATGACGGTCTCTTGTGAAGACTACAACGAACCGTAGGGTTCCACAACAGACGTGGAATTTATTGACGAGCTAGGCGACTATTAGCTTATCAAGGACTCTGATCTATGGACATAGTTAATAAGTACATATTATAACCTTTTTTTCGGTTATTTTCAGCAATTTCCGATTGTTTACAATATACTTGATTGCCGACACGCCACTGCGTCGAGAACCAAGGATGGGGCAGTAAACATCTTGAGAGCGAAGCTGTAAGAAGGTGTAGGCATTAATACCTGCTCCGTGATCAACATCTCCATATACCTGTCTGGACCAACACATACAACACACTGGACTACACATCTATACCCTATAAGAACCGCCATGACCATTAGGATTTAAGGTTGTCCCGCTGGCGTATACGAAGATGACCGTCTTCTGGGTTGTTGCGCCGTGTAGTCTGGTAGAAGTTTACGGACGTTTCATGGCCCTGATGTTGCAGGAAGCAAGCACCTCTGAAACGTCGGTAAACTTCTATCTGACTACACGGTGCAACAACCCAGAAGACTGCCGTCTTCATATTTCTGGTTAATTTAGTCTGAAATGATGAAAAAAAACTACAGACCGATACTGTTTAATAAATGAAGAAATTGATTTTTAATGCTGATTATACGGAACTTAACACCGTATCAATGCATATGTTGGAAAACACACTTAACAAACATGTGATATACATGTTTTAGTGGGCTCTCAGTTTACGTCACTCTAAGAACACTTACGAATTAGCTGAATCCCGTCATGAAGGAGGGGTCAGTGAATGACGTCTAAATCATTATTTTACATAAGAATACAGCCATGTACCTGCTAATAAAATTAAGTGGTTGCGAATTAAATAGTAGTACTAACAGAATTCAAGTTTAAATATTTGTATGTGCGTGTTCCAAAATACATAAACAGTCCAAGCCAATGAATATTTCAGAAACACTGCACTACCTTGACAAAACAAGTAGTCACTCAGCCTGACAAGAACATTCCCGGCTATCCTGATTGAGATTTTTAGGGGTATTATTCGGACGCTGATATTAATTCGGCCCGTGACTGTACTAACAAAATGTAAACAGACAAGACAAAAATCTAGATTGTAAGTGAAGTTTTGGAGTCCCTATACATATATTGAAAAACCGAGAAAACAGTGTGTAGTCCATTCGGCTTTGACTTTTAAGTCTATCGTAACATCCTTAGAACACAGAGAGTTCAGAATATTACGCTTGAATTAATTAATAATGTTACATGCGGGTATTTTGGAATAATAACCGTTCCCCGATAACGCGAGAGTTGTGTTCCTGGATAACATCGCGTTGTAAAAAATCGCATTGTAGAAATCGTTGGTCCAACTCGAATTAAACGGTTAAGGAGAAATAGTTATCATGGTATCAGTGAATTGTGTGCATTCGTTTCTATTAAAACCCACACCGAAACTCATTCTATGTTCTATTAACATAACCTTTCCACTCCTGTGTTCGTGGTTTACTTCTATGAATGTCTTTATTTGCTTTGTTTCGATCGTGTTACATCCAAGATGCATCCGCGTTATGAAAACAGATTTATCTTATAAATCAATGGCGTAATAGCCAATTCGCTTTATAAAAAGCGTTACAGGTAAAATTAATGAATATAAAGTATACTGAGCCAGTGACAATAACTGGCAAGTTCTTGAAACAATTAAAACACAATTCTCCGGTGCCAAAGTAAGGGAAATCCCCAAAAAAATTACAACCGAAAAATGATTACTTTTTTATTACTTATTAGTGCCTATTTCATGTTACCTGTAATTTATCAAAACCCAGAACTTCAAGCTTAATTTCATGTCGAAACTGTATATGTTAATACATGTATATACTAATACACTAACTGACGATCTTAAACAAGGAAAGAAGATTAAGTTTCAGGGGTTAAAACGAGAAGCTGAGAATAGGGAAAAATGACGAACTATTTTTGGGCAGAACAAGGGACATGTCGTCAGACAGAATACTAAATAATAATAACTAATACACCTGGTTTGTGAGGACTTTTATAACTTATATCTTAATTGCGTCATGTTTGTGTTTATTAATACAATAATTTATTTACCGTCTTTACACAAACTTAAAAATGTTGTTAAAATTACTTAAAATTATAACATTTTTTCATTAGATACAGATCTTGTTACATTTTACATTGACGACATGTTTCGATGTTATCTCATCATCATCAGGTCTATCAATTAAAATCTGTTGCACTTCTTGCTCTGCGTATATTGATTTGTTTTATTTGTTTGATTTTTTAAGTTCCTTCCATTAAATTTGAAGGCTGTGCCCGGATGCTTTAAATCTGTAAAATTAATTTTAATTTTCAAATCGTGATTTTGGATAATGACATAGGAATCACGATTTGAAAATTAAAATTAATTTTACAGATTTAAAGCATCCGGGCACAGCCTTCAAATTTAATGGAAGGAACTTAAAAAATCAAACAAATAAAACAAATCAATATACGCAGAGCAAGAAGTGCAACAGATTTTAATTGATAGACCTGATGATGATGAGATAACATCGAAACATGTCGTCAATGTAAAATGTAACAAGATCTGTATCTAATGAAAAAATGTTATAATTTTAAGTAATTTTAACAACATTTTTAAGTTTGTGTAAAGACGGTAAATAAATTATTGTATGGACTTTTATAACATTGTTTTCATTTCCTGAACTTTCAGGACTTATACCTCTTTATCACGACGTCGGCCAATTACTCCTGCTGTCTAACTCCTGAAAATGTTAGTGCTCCAAAGATCGAATACATATTTTACTCTCATTCCTCTCAGAAAACAAGACCATGAACAAAATTCCGACTGTACGGTTCTCTGACTCCACAGTCACCCAAGTCAACATTTACTTCCCACTTAGAAAGATGGCTTTGTATGTGGGTAATGTAAATTTAAAGACCAAGCCGAGCCAAGCCCCGTGCAAGGACAGTCTGCAGTCTATGGTCGTTTCAGTAACCGGGAGGGGGCATTACATTTCCCCGATATTGTTGCACTGCTTAACGTAGCAGTGGGAGGAAGAAAGCACTTTCTCCCGGAACTCTCACTGCAGTGAGAGATATGCTGCTTGCAACGTAAATTATGATTTCCCATGCTTAATCATCACACAATGAAGTCTTGCACTCGACGCTGAAGCAAAGCTCCACGTCTTCGAGACTCAAAACAGGATACAAGCAGGGAAAAGCTATCGGCCTCACAGTTCGGATAATTTACCTCTGGTTAACCACATCTCAATATATTCCGACAAAAACCAGTGGTTATCTAGCTTGTGAAGGCGCTGAAGTCCATGGATTTTAACAAATGGTGAAGTCGTATAACAACAACGGTTATGAATCTTAAATATTGTCCTTGAATTGTCGACCGAGGTTGGTGGGTGATGACGGCAGATTATACTACTCTTTCCAAAACATGAGATCGTGACGTGAAAACAAACCAGCCAGTTACCAGTCTCTTGTGTTTTTATTCGGGGTGTTAGTTACAAAAGAAAGTAACAGGCTTTTAAAATTAAAGCAATATAACTTGATCTTGGATCATAGTGTCTCGGGACAGCCACGATATTTCATGCTTAAACAGGATAAGCCTGACTAACACCTCAAAGGTCTCAAGGTCAAGCTCCCAGACTCGTAGGTTGTTGATACAGTTTTGTTGAATAAATATTTTCGTCTCCCGCCATAAAACCAATGTCCCTGATTGGAATACACACACTGGGATAGTGGGTGGGCCCGAGACCGAGTATGGATGCGATGGAAAAGAGAGAAATATAGAACCTCAGTAGTTCAGATTATAGACAGTCACTTTACTGTAAATGAACTATCACGGTTAATTAGATGTGCTACTTGCTCGCAAAGCACTGGGGTTAAAAAAAGGAAAGGTGTGCTCCAGTTTGTGAATTGGAAATTGGAAATTGGAGCATTCTTTGAGACTTTCCATACCTCACTGCCCTTGTCTATTGCAGTTAAAAAATTACTATTACAACCTAAAGCGTACTACAGATTATAAACTGGACAGAAGTCAGAAACTACTTTGCGCTGCATTTCTTGAACAATTTACCTCATCGGAAAATATTTCAAATTAAGGTTATATATCTTGTTGATATATGCGTTTTAAGTGAGAAGAATTTTATGAAGGATACAATTAAGATGGATGTTTCCTAGGATATTTACACAGAGATGAAGAAGTTTCTTCTGAGCTGTGACGTTGTGTGATCTTGTAGTAGATTACCAAGATTTCGAAGAAACATACCACCATCTTCTTCTCGGTTGACATAAACCCTAAAGATGTAGACGAAACGTTTCTCCGAAACACTAGCAACAACTTACAAGTCTACACGTTGTCAGAACACAGGACACCAAAGTCAACAGGTTAAGACATGCGTTCGCTTAATCAAAGTTAACTCACAGACAGGTTTTACTGAGTACATTTTTATTGCTAGTAACGCAATCTAATGAAACTGTGTAATATGGTGTTCAGCCGAAAACAGTTTGAGAGTCGGTAAGTTCAGACAGACATGAAGACGTCTGCGTGTTATTACAGTTTTATGACAAGGAGGCGTGACCTCCGCAAAGAATTGAATTTTAAAATTGAATTGGGTGGATATTCTTGACACCATTGATCTCACGTGCAGGCGGGGAATCCCGGACACGAGTGGGTCATCGTACTGAAACACCTTGTCTTACTGAGCAGAGTCATCTGGCCGCAGTACATAAAAACTAATGTTACGTAACATGGGGAATTCTTCAGAGTTCAGCGCAACATTCGCAAGACAGCGATTTACATTGGCTCAGTTATGGCGTAATACAAATGCATTCTTAAAGTATTCGCTTTGAAAACTAACCGATTCAGATATTTCATTATATTCTTAAGTTTCTACGGGCGAATTCCGAGAACCATTCACTTAAACAAGCCAGGGCTGCTTCCTCTTCAGTTAATCAAGTTCCTTCTATTCGGGAGGCCCAGGGTTCAGAGGACGAATACAAATTAAGTATACGAGATTTTAGGTTCTCACGGCGGCTAATATGAAGACTGTCTTCTGGGATATTGCCCTGTGTAGTCTGGTAAAAGTTTATAGAAGTTCCAGAGGTTCTCGCTGCCTCTGTCATCAGGACGACGAGCCTGATGATGGAGGCATACGGACATCCTAGACGACAGTTATCTTCACAAATCAGGGCGGATGAAGCAAGGAATCATCCACAAAATGCAATGGTACATTTGAGCAACGCATTCCTCATTTAAAGCAAGAGTTCGCATTAAACAGCGGTAATGCAGCTGATTTCGAAAGCATTCCGTCAGATGCTCAACCAGTATACCGGGTGATATGTACAGAATGCCAATGTATGAAATAAAGATATTTTAATCCACTAAACAATTATATACGTCAGAAATGGCACTTTATGAATTAGTGAATCTAGTGTAGGTGTTCAAAATGGCCACCGTTCGCTTCGTGGCGCAGATGACAGCGGTGAATAACTGCTGCTGTGTAAACATATTTTTGGGACACACTGTATTAACATGTAGGCCAATGCATTGTATTCGTGCCAAGAAAAAAAAAACAACCACTTCTTCTTTATAAGCAATTCTTTGTTTTGTACTTGGGAGGTTCCCGGCTCGAACCTTGGTCTGGACGAATGGATATCCTTTTACTTGTTGTTTACTTACACAATTCCTTAAAATTCACATGCTTTGTATTTAGGTCGTCAGTTAAAATCTGTGCTTGGACAGACGCCTGCTATGGTCTCTACCCTCCAGACAATACGGAAATTGTCGTTCAACTTTCGTAACAGTTCACGGTCACTGCCTACCAAAATATCATCGCTTAAAATTCATCATTAAACCATAATTTCTGCAGTTTGTGGCTACATATTATTTAACATTTAATTAAGTCTTCTTTTCTTGTTAATTTTTATGCCGATTAATAAATTGACCTCAAGACTGTTAATTCAGCTATTAAATAACAAAATAATCTATTATTATTATTATTATTATTAGGAAATATGTAATTTTACACATATCTCTTCCTTAATCCTGATATCTGAGTCTGAGTCATCTGTAATAGTGTAGCTAAGGTGCGATTTAAGGATCCACTCTTGTGTGTCAGGGGCATGAGAATTTGAAAGTGGATATTACGTTATCACAAGAAATACCACAAAATACATAACTCACGGAATAACCCAAGTTTGTAACCTCTCCGATTTTATAATGTAACAAACTTATGCTGGAAGGGGGTGTGGTGGGGGTTCGCTAAGACATCCTGGAGCAGCCAAGCACACCCTCACGGAGTCTAAAGAATGTTTGAAAAAAGGAGAAGGGAATAAAGACATTTCGTAGGAAAAGGGTTAGAGGAGGAGAAGGCGAGAGAGAGCTATAAAACCTGCATCATGACATACATTTCTTCAGTCAGAAGAAAGTGAGATTTGATGAGAAGCGTTGCAGTAGCTCAAGAACCAAGTGAAAGACTGTTTCTACGATACGTGGACGGCATTTGTTTCAGAGGTTAGTGACACCTGTATAACATTTCAAACAGCGAAGATCACAAACATATTTTAAAACAGTGAAAATATATATTAATAATTAAATATACAGTTTCCCGAATACGTTCATAAGTCCTTCATTGGCTTAGGTGCTCATGTACTGCAGCACTAATAACACACCAGATATGACATAGCAGTTTAAAATAGTTTTCATTTTATTTATTCGATATATCGACAACTGTTCGAAAGAAAAAATTGCAAGTTTTCATTAGACATATTTCGTGTTATATCAATTAGTATTACGATGGAAGATAGATGTCTTCTGTGTTTTAGCGCTGTGTAGTCTGGTAGAAGTTTGTCAACGTTTCAGAAGTCTTTGTTGCTTCCAACATCAGGGTGATTGCCCTGGTGACGTAGGCAGTACGGACAAATTGATAACAGTTCGATGCAAATTTCATTAAAAGGAACTATCAGACAGATTCTGATAAAATTTATATTTTTTTAAGAACGTGGAGCAAAGACCCCAAATACAAAATTTGAAACCTGAAAAAATTTTGAAGGGAAAAGAGTACTTTGAAGACAGAGGTAATGATAGGAGGATAATATTAAAATGGAATTTCAACAAGTAGAATGTAAGAGTAAGGACTGTTCGAGTGAAATATTCTTTTGACTCCGGGTTTGAGAGCGATAAATAATGAATTACTGGAGCAAGGTTTGTGAAATTGTCAGTGGAAAAAAGATTATGACCATATCTCGGAAAGAACTGAACAGAAGGTTGTATGAGCTAAACGTAATTTAGGACTTGAAGGAATTAACTAGGAATCAAGCCCCGTAGACCATCAGCTTATAGCACAACAATATTTATAAACTGTAAGTAATGTAAAATACAATAAACTTTTGGAATACAGTAGCACTTGAGAGCTTATGACTGAGGGAAATTTTGAATGAGGAGAAACGTGTTCTGATTTGAATACAATGAATAATTCTCCTGTGTCTTTAATGTATCCCAAATGTAAGAAAATAAGGACACGAAGTCAGACGACAAACGAGGTATACATATTTTCAAAATGAGTTATCTGAGATGTTGCATACATCACTTCTGATTATAAATTATAAACAATTATAATGATGCTGTGACATATCTATCACACTTAACACACTGTATTCTTTATAAATTTCCGTGGATGTATTTTACATTATATAGATATTTATTTTATTGAGACGGTTTAATAAGACAATAAATTTCGATTCAAGCTTGATAAAAAAAACATCTCCCTAGAACGCCAGTCGTCCTATTGATACATGTATCCTCGATAACAAATTTTCATGTCATTTTAATAAAATAATAATGCAGTCATAAAATAGCGAAGATTTGAAAGGAGACTGTAGTGGGCAATATGCATTAATATACTACGTAAAAATCAAACCAGTGAAAGTCGTAATCGAGGAGACATCTGAAAAGGCATTCATGTCTCCGAACACTACAGCCGTTTCTACAAAAATCCACTCGGTAACAAAACTGGTTATTTTTGTACTTTGAGGCTTGCAACGAGCTCTATTTTGACAGACTGTACTTTCCAAGAACAGTACATTTCCAGTGACCTACTACTCGCACCTTGTAACCCGAAACACATGCACTTTCTTCATAACAATATTCTCTTCCCTACATATTACACGTGCAAAGTTGTATTTAACTCGTTCTTCATCTAAATGGATGGAAAGTGTGATTGGTGCTAAGTCTGTCTGTGAAAGGAATATGGTCACTTGATTCTAATTAGTTACAGCAGGTGGCTGAAGCGTTAAAAATGAAACGAAAATCTACACTCATTCATATGTGATCACACATTGAGAGCAAGATAAATAACTCCATGAAGCAGAGTCCTTCTTGAAAAGCTGACAGTCGTTTAGCTAATTAAGAAATTTTCCTAATTTTGTAGAAACTGAATATTCATTTCAGTGTTTACACGCAAAGATCACTGGTTATTATCCTGAGACAAGTGAATACTGTCCACACCTCCCACCCTATTTCTTTAAGATTCATTCTAATATGTCATCTCATCTATGCCTTGGTCTTCCAAATGCTCTCTTCCCTTTAGATGTTCTTACTATAATTTTTAATGTATTTATCATTTCTGTTATGCGTGTCCGCGTTTATTTGAACACCCTAAATAAAAATTTAAACTTTCCCAACAACTTTTAATGAAGAATTCCAATATCAAATCGCAAAAGCCTTTAGACAGGTAAATGAGTAGAGACGGTTAATGCACCGATTGGAAAGGACACACAAAAGTTGACTGCAATTTCATTTTCTGATTTAGTAATTAATAATATTAAACACAATGGCAATCTGCGATAGTTTGCTGAGAGGTATAACGCAGAGATGGTCCGGAAAACGCCAAGGCCAGTCAAGACTTCACCCTGACCGTGACCAGTGAAAGTCTGAGCGAGCCTTTCAATTTCACAGCTTTCACTTCACAAAACGACTCCCAGAGCAGACGGCACGAATAATCAGGTCCAGTAAATAATCGGTTCCAGTTTGCTAAACGTCGCCTTTCTAGAAATTTAAGTAAAATATAAAATTACCAACGTCGTGGACGTATAACTGAACTTAGTTTGGAGTGATGGCTACCCTTTCGGAAAACAAACATGGAAGTCGAGCCAATAACACGTCTGATTTTGCTCTGATGTCTCAGCTTTGAGTGAAGAACCTAGACTATCAAACTATCAAAGAAAGTATTTGGGGCTAAGGCGAAATAAGTGGAAATCAGTAAGTATTAGGACATAATCAGGGATGACTAGATTTATTCTGCTCATTACACCCTGTTCCAGAAGGAAGCTGACAATGTAACTGGAAGATGGAGAGAATTATAGGCTATTTTAGAGTGGAAACCTCTAAGAAATTCGTACATCAACTAGAAGGAGATGAAAAATAATATTAGAAACGGTAATCAGATAAACTGACAGGTAATTCACAGTTGACAAAGAAATTCTAATTCATGTGTGCTCAGATAAAGTCAAATAAGTTACTGGGACAATGAATTGGAAAGGATGTGGAAAGAAGCGGTCGTGGTCTATTTTTTGTTTCCATCACGGTATTTGTTTGGAAGGACTTAGGAAAACCACAGATGCCCTCAATCAGGATATCTGGTCTTCGACCCAATATTTTGATTTTCCCGAACTTATACAATTATGGAGGTCCTGTCAGAATGTATGAGAACCCTAAGGTACCAGCAAATACATGTTTTGTCTATATTAAGGCCATGAGCCATTTGATAACACAAGTCAACACGCTTCTGGTAACGTGATTGTAAGATAACTCTTCACATTAAGATGGCTGTTTTCTGGTATGTTGCGCCCAGAAGTTTGCCGACGTTTCAGAGATACTTGCTGCCTGTATCATTAGAACGACCATCACAAATATACGTAAGCCGGGGAAGGGACAGAGCACGAGCCATCATCCTTTGCAATCTTACTGTGACGTAGCTCACGCTCGCAGATATCTTGCGTCAACTGTCCAACACAATGATGTGAATAAGAATTCGCGGCGACATATTTCCACGCCACCATCTTAATTTTGTGGTACGTAATTCAACAATCGTAAAACTTGACCTTGCCTCGACAGAATTGTTTTCCTGTTTGTGCTGGCATTTGAATCTCCCTCACTGTTTCGTTTCATTAGACTGACTGAGAGTCCGGAACTGATCGCTCTCACATGTGACCGAATTCACGTTCTTAGCGACGAGGTTCATCAACCTCGGTTTCTTCACGATGCATTTCCCGGCAAGAGTTCGACGTCTTGTCTTATCTTTAACAGAGTGGCTCGCAGACAGTAGTTTTCTTCTTAAATTATAATAAGGGAAGTTGCGATTCAATTTTTTTTTAAATAGACACAGATTTGTTCCTTATTCTAAATGAACGTAACTTTATTATATTCGGAAAATACTCAACATTTTGTAGTTCAGGAAAATTTTACTTCCGTCTTCCATCTAAACATGTGAAGGTTAAAATGTACGAAGGGATAACTATGGTGCTTATACTGGTGTTAACGGGGACCTTTAAACCGTGTATGTATATAATCGTGAAGCCGGGCCTTGAATAACGGGCGTGACATGGTAAGACATGCGTCAGACAACGTACAAGAAAAGTAGGTAAAATTCGCGGCACGGTTGGCCGGTCTAGATAAATTAACTTCTGCTCAGCTTAGTAAGTAGTCCAGACGGAAACACGCATCACATCTTAAGGACAAAGAGTTCTGAACACACCCACACTTGTTACAGCATTTGACCAATGTTCTAGACTTTTATAATAATTTAATTCTTGAAATTATTAGCCCATATTTTGTAATTCTTCGGAAATGGGGGGAGGGGGAGAGAAAGCAGATGAATAAATATTCAAATAAATAAACAGATTTGAACAGTTATAATATTTAATCGTTTCGATAAAATTCCGTTCGATACTTTATGTAAGTCCGCTTTTTTCTCTGTTGTCAGAACTTCCAACCAAAATCTTTTACACACATTAGATCTCCTCCATGAGTGCCAAATGTACAGTACTTCCCTGTGTAGGCAGAGACCATGCGTTGGGCCGTCTGAGACTCGAACCAAGCACCTTCCGAATAAAATTCTAAAGCGTTACAGATACACCATCCAGTTCGCTTGATTTCGATTACATTTCACAATAAGCTGTACAATGTAAATTATTGGCTGAATTCAATTTTGAATTTCGTCGGTTCAACGTAATTAATTCTCCAAAAGAAGCTCAAATCAGATATATAAATTTTTCAGAAATACCTCATTCTACAACAAACTGCTACGTAATCATAAATACAGATCCCATAAGTTCTATAAATGTTGTTTTGGCCATTTTTAGATTTGGTGCATTGCCAAATTTAACGAAATATAAGATAAACATTATTTTGCAACTAAACAGCGTCCCTTTTTACGACAGATTAGTTTTTGAACAACAAAAATTATTATGAGATGATAAAGTTGCGTCATATTGTGATAAATATATATTTGTTTAAATCTTGTCAGTCTAATCACAATAAAATTCCTATTAAATATTAAAATATTACCATAATTAACATTTAAATATTTAAAATATATTATATGATGTTCTCTATCGAAATGTAAAAAAGTGATGATCTAAAAGTGAAAAGTGATAATCTTATGTAAATCGAACATTTCGATAGAGAACATCATATAATATATTTTAAATATTTAAATGTTAATTATGGTAATATTTTAATATTTAATAGGAATTTTATTGTGATTAGACTGACAAGATTTAAACAAATAAAAATTATTATTTTTATAGAATTTACGATATATGATGTTGATTACCTTTGACAAAAATTGATTTTTACGTGTAATAAATGAATATCAAGACAAATGAATGCCACAGAACTTCAAAGAACGCGCTCAGAAAACCTGTGTTCTCCAAACTCGATCACAACTTTCCATCCTTAGTATGTGGGACTGGGTGTTTTTCGAACCGGAACAATCATGAAACAACACAACATACGTACGAATACCACTATATATATTATACTTTCGTTTTATTGCGACAGGTTAAAGACACAAGTTTGGGTTTGGTTATTCTGCGTAGCTGTAAGAGCACGTGGGTAGATTTAGGTCGCCGCAAACAACGTAATACGTAGGCGACTGACATCAAGTACATGCTGAGACACTTTGTCTTACTTTTGACACAAGACAACATGAATCTGAAAACACACACTTATTTATTTATTTATGGAATACATGCCTGAAAGAAGAACATACATTGCCGGCGTTTGAGAAAAGGGTGATGTGTAGACTATTCGGAACTAAGATGGAGAAAGTGAAAGAAAGAATAAGTGACAGTCATAATGAAGAACCTTATAATTTACACTCTTCGCAAACTATTATTATGGATGATCAAATCAGGGAATGTCCCAAAAAGATGCATACACATTATAATACGGAATATTAACTTTGTTCATATAGACTACACCTTCTTTGATGCCTGTATGTGTGGAACATGCAACACGGTTACCGGACATCAGAAATTCGCAAACAAACTGAACTCAGGAACCCTTATGACGCGACTTGCGAGGCCTAGGCGTATTTCAGAGAACATTAATACTGACCGTAAAGGAACAGGATAAGATGCTGTAAATTGGACTCAACTGGCTAGTGATAGGTTCCAGTGGTAGATTCAGTAAGCCTAATGAACCTTTGGGTTTCATAACTAATAGTGCATGGGGGAGAATGTGTTCAGAAACTGAGCGATCACTAGTTCCTTATAAAGAGCTCTGCTCCAGCAAAGTTTGAGGCAGAGAAATTTAGATATTTATTTGGACTGAAATTCTTCCTTCGTATTCCAGAGTTCCCAGTTTCAAATCTAAAGCCAATGGTCGGGACTGAGATTTCCGATATTTTTCCTCAGTACCTCCGGGAAATATCAGACAGTATCTTTAATTAGGCCAGGACAGCTTCTTTGCATGCCTCTCATTAATAATACTACAATTCGACGCAACACAAACTGAGCCACTAACAGCTTTGTTAAATAGAAAACAAGTAAATAAATAAATTGAATTTCTCTGGTAACAAGATTACGAAATCAAATACTTTCAAAGCAAACCTTGCCAGCAGACTAAATATTTAAAAGTAAAAATATAAAAAATGTATATTTTAATGGGGCCCGTGTTTTAAAAAGTAAACGAATAAATTGTGTGACGAATCGTTTCTTACAAAATCGATATAGTTCGATATGAGCATAATTTGTTTTTAAGGATTATGTTATGTATGATGGAACAAAGAAAGCTATAAAACTATGGAGAACCGCCACTCAATTCCTTTGTTTCTGGAGTGGGTGGTAGAGAGAGCTAGCGCCCAGCACGTCACAGGAATGGGAAAAAGAGAAACTCGTCAGAAGCCGACAAACAAGGAACAGCGTGGAATATTAATTATTCCTTTTCAGACAAAAACGTATTGGGTACAAGCCTGTTCCCATTTCATATTCATCTTTTAAAGAATCTTACTGTGCCCGTGTCTCTTCGGTTCGTAACGAAATGCAAGTTCTGTAGTCTGCGACTGTCCGATTTCTTAAGCCGTCCACTCTTCCGTGTAACAATACTAGAAAAATATACTCTGGAGACAGGCAAGGATGAAGATGGCTGTCTGTGAGTTATTACGCTGATAAAATCGGCTCTAAGGACCTGCGGACTTACATCTCTCTTACTCGAAGAACATAACAAAAGCCACAATTATTCCAAGGTCACTGTTGCGATGTGATCAGAGGTCATTGTTTTGAGCCAAAAAACTACTTCGGCTCCCATTTTTGCAACAACGCGTCTTAATAATGATCCCGGTTCATGTGAGCTGCCTAGTTCCTAGATAAGTTTGCGACAGACGGGTTCCTCGTTCACGCTAGAGCGTGCATAACACCTGAAGCCTATGTAGCCTACAACCTGCCTAATATAGAAATAACTTTGCATATTATTTAAACTGTTTGAACATAATGCCTGTGGTCACACTGTGCTTTTATCGCATTCTGTTTTGCAAGACGATAAGTATCCTTAAGAATACAAGATAAATCAGCTCTTACTTCCTAGCTGTAAATTATTATTATAGTTGTCTACAAGTGAGTCAAAAAACTACGAGTAATTCACGAATAAGGGTAAAATACGAGGCGCGTCCCAAAAGTAAGTTTCCCTGGGGCCGTTTACAGAAACAAAACACAATTTCATGGAAATATTTATTGCAACAGATACAGCAAGTGTCCAGCTATTTTTCAACATATTCGCCACCGGAATTGAGACATTTGTCATACCGTGGGACCAACTTTTGAATACCTGTGTCGTAGAAGTCTGCCGCCTGGGATTGGAACCACTGTGTGACAACCATCTCCGCCTCTCTGTCATTCTCAAAACGCTGACGCTGACCGGACAGGAATTTCTTGAGGTGTAGGAAAAGATGGAAATCACTGGGAGCGAGGTCCGGGCTGTAGGGTGAATGATTAAACACCTCCCAGCTGAACTCCTGCAGGAGACTCGCTGTCCGTCGAGCCGTGTGCGGCCTAGCGTTATCACTGACCGCACTTCACAGTCGGCGGGAGCTGGAATAAGAACCTCCATCTTCAACAGCTGCAACGATGCTACTGTGAGAACGCGGGAAGTACCGTTAGTGCATGCGCCATGCTACGGCATTGCTCCATCACGTACGCACAGTCGCTTCGCGCAATATAAGGTTTGCTAGCTGTGGGACGAGTGGGAAACTTACTTTTGGGACGCGCCTCGTAATATAAGAAACGTGGAAACTCCAAGAATACGAATCAAATTAAAAAACTTACAAACACTGAGCAATTATAGCTTTAGTTTGTAGTTTTCTAAGTTGTGAAACCGATTAATCTTGTAGGTGGTTGACAATGTACAAGTTATAACCTGAAGACGAAGATGACTGGTTCCTCTGAAATTTCATAAACCACCTAGAAGGCTGCATTGTGCAAGAACCCATCAGGAGAGACAATCTAATTCTCACAGGCACAAAAGCCTCACTTTTTTCACACGTAATGTTTATGGGCTTTTCAGGACACAGATATGAGGTGGCTCGTGGTGCTGGCCTGTACTTTGGCGTTGTCTCTTGTGGCCTGCGAGAGCCGAGCGGAGAGCGACGAATGGGCTTGGGGCAAAGGTCGAGACCAGAGTTCCGATGACAAGCAAACAGGTACAAAGCCAATGCTTCACTAACTCCACACAGCAGATTCCCTTTGAGAAGCTGACGGTTGTTCAGTTGCCAATAAATTTTCCGCCTATTCTGAAGTCTAAGGTTCATTACCGTGTCAACAAAATCCTGCCACTGGGCCCTATCCTGAGCCAGATTAATTTAATCACCCACACACTCATACCATATTTATTTAAGAGCAATTCAAATTCAATCCTGTCATTTACACACAAGTATACCAAGTTATCTCTTACCTTCTGGTCTTCCGACTACATAACAAAATTCACTTCTCGTTCCCCCACTCGTTCGACGTGCCTGTCTATCTCATTCTCCTTGGATCGATCACCTCTTTGATAAAGTGTACTCATTATGCAGTTTCTCATTACCAAATATTCTTAGACTTCTTGTTTCTGCCTATATCTTAACTGCTCTCTGGCATTCAGTCTTTGGATGTCCTCACCTTGAAGTCAAGAGACTTACGTTTCACACCCATACAAAATAACAGGCAAAATTATACTTTTTATATCTTAAAATTCACATTTTTGACGATGAACGGGATGACAAAATGTACTGACCTGAATAGTAGCAAGCATTATTCGAATGTAATCTCCTTTTAACTTCTTCGTTAATGTAATTTTGATTTGTTACTGTCGTTTCCAAATATGAGAACCATTCCTCAGCTCATAAAATGTATTAAATATCATTATACTATTATTTTGTCCTGAATTCGAACGACGAAGCACTAACATGTATTTATTTCTTATAAGTTTCCGTGTGAACTAACCTCCTTTCTAGTGAAACATCAAACACGAAGGGGCTGTACTGAAACATCCGGCTATTTCACCTCCAGTCGAATTCTGAGTCTCAAGAAACAGACTAGCATCTATAAATTAGAGATTCTACGGAAGTGGTGCAATATAGTCGGCATGGCAAATAAAATTGTTTTTCTAGTCTAAATGTCTTTGCTAACACTGATTATTCTTTAATTAAACCATATTTATTTGTATTATGGTCATTCCAATAGTATTTTACAGACTGAGCTATGATCTCTGTTTCGATAGCGTCAGCAAATTAGAATTTTCTGTGTTGCCGCCCTCTGTAATACTTCAAACCCTTCGTCTATCTTTAAGACCATAAACACTCCACAGTAAACCTCATATCTTACAAAATAAAACGTCTGTATCCACCAGGAGTGCTAGATGCGTCCAGCAGTAGTCAGATTCTGAACGTGACGTCAAATGTCGAAGTAGATGAAGAATCCCTAATCGATAGCATCGTGACATCGACCCGTCAGGGGCGAACTCTGCAGCAGGATGGTTACAACCAAGTGGCCAGCGACCCGCAAGTGAGGGAGGCGTTAGAAGCCGGGAATGACTCTCAGGCTCGCCACTACATTCGAGAGAAACTCTGTAACTTGGGACTGATGGCAGTAAGTACTGGAAAGTTACACAACCGTTGGAAATCCCCCAGAAAATTAATCAAGGTTTGACTGCTATCATTTGAACCAGACCCGAATATTATCTGCGGCTGGGTCGGGCCCGTAGAGACCTCTAGTGGGGCTATTACAGCATTGACCCAAATTCACGTACAACTTCTGTTCCGGGTGCATTTTTTAAAGATGCGTTCACATTTGGAATATAGAATGAGATTACGATGATATTACAAATATAAGTCGCTTCTAAACAAAGCCGTAGTGATAATCTGAAGTGGATATGAAATACTTTACACAAAAAATAATTCCAACCTACTTTCCCTTTCCTTCACACATACAATCACTTGGAAAGACATTTGAGAAACTGTAACGATACATCAATCAGCGTATCTGGACCTCTATAGAACTTTATCTGAAATGGGTTTTAGCCTAAACAAGAATGGTTTACGGCCAAACAGAAAACTCTATTCTGACAGAAGAAAGCCTGTAGGCCATTGGACAAAACTTATTGACAAACAGATAAAAATAAGATGTGTAACTACCACGTAATTATTTTATCAAAACTTTAATCTAAAAAGCCATAAAATGACTTTTAAGTATCTTCCAACTTGTGTCTTGCAGTGCGAGCCTGGAATCGAACCAAAGCGCCCATACGTACATCCCCACGACCTGATCTACGCTCAGCCAGTCCATATAAAGCCAGTGGGTCGTCCGATTCCCGCAGTTCCAGTTCGAGGCCCGCCAGTGCACTCACTCGGCGGATACGGGCCCCCTAAACCGATCCCTTTCCCCCCTGGTCCAGGGCCAATCATACCCCCTTATCGGCCACCACGACCTCTACCCGGACCCATCTACGGAGCGCCCAAACCCTTATCCCCACCCGTGTACGAAACAATCGAGCCAGACTTCCACGACTACCATCCTCACCCGCCTCTTAAGAAGCCTGTGGAAGTGGTAGTCAACTCTAACGGAGGAGTTCAACAACACGTGCATCACCATTTTCACCACGGTGATGGTGGTGTGGTGAAGCCTGCAGTTGTGGTGGACCAGTCTGGTCCACTGATACCGACAGGTCCTGCGTTTGAATCTGGACCGGTGTATGGTTCTGCATCAGTAGGACCTAGCTCTTCTTTCGCTGGTGGACCAATAGGAGGAAGTGGCTCTTTGTATGGTGTTGGGCCAATAGGAGGAGGAGGAGCTCTTTATGGTGGAAGTGGTTCTTCGTATGGTGTTGGGCCAATAGGAGGAGGAGGAGCTCTTTATGGTGGAAGTGGTTCTTCGTATGGTGTTGGGCCAATAGGAGGAGGAGCTCCTTATGGTGGAAGTGGTCCTTATCTGGGTCAAAGTCCGTTTTATAAAAAGGAGCTGTCTATCAAAACGCCTCTAACAGGTAAGATAAATAGATTTATAGAGGATATCTGAAGTTTACGTCGGCTTAATTTACGACAATTCACATTCACGACATTTATATAACATTATCTACGATTCATTAGACGTCGGCGGGTCGGTATAATTTCCATCGGACTTATTTTATTCTCAAGTGTTTTAACATTTAGATTTCAACCTATCAAACCTTGTTAAGTGTCCACAACAGCCAGCCATTGGAATAAATTCCACAGTCGTATCCTGCTACTTTAAGATATATTTCAATGTTATCCACACACACATACAGAGGCCTCCCCAATGGCTTCTTTATTTCTGGTTTCCTGACGAAAAATTTGTGTGTACGTCTATTTATCATCTTTGAAATGCATTATCGATGTTCTGCTCGTAGGAGGATACCCTAATAATATTTGGTGCCGAGTACAAATTTTGTGTAAGTTCCTCAATAATATTGAAGATGAAGATTTCTGTCTTCTGGGTTGTTGCGCTGTCTAGTCTGGTCGACGTTTACCAACGTTTCAGAGGTCATACTGCCTCCGTCATCAGGGCGATGAATATGACCTCTGAAATGTTGGTTAACATCGACCAGACTAGACGGCGCAACAACCCAGAAGACAGAAATCTTCATACTCACAGCTGTGAAAACCTCAAATTATACAAGATATTTCTTGCAAGATTCAATATAATGTACAATGAGCCTACACTGTTCATTATTTCACATCACTCCATGATTATGGTGTTTATTTATTGCATAAACAATTCTACTGTTTAAGAGCTAACCACACTTTAGTTGTCGACACAGACAATTCTGCGGTATTACTTATAATCTTAACGTCGTATGTTTAGGTAACGGTCTGGGCTCCACCGTATCTTCATCAAACTACGCAGATCGGTACCCCGCTTACGAAAACCCTCGCGCTGATGGAGTCCGAGGACTGGCAGATTGCGTATGCGTTCCATACGACCAATGTCTTCCACATGAAGTGGCGCGGAAAGAAGACGGATACTATATCGATCCTCGCACCAATGGCGGGAAAAATATTGAGGCTATCACACTCGACGATGTTGTCATCACTGACGGAAACGGAACTATAATTTCTCGACATGCGAAAAGAGAAAACGATGATTCTGACGATTACAGTGCACAAGAATCCCACGATGAAGACAAAAAGAAAGTCATTGCAGACGAAACTCAAGATGGGGAGAAGAAAAATTATGAAAAGGATGAAGAAGAAATTATAACTGGAGATGATTCCAAGGAAGAAAACGTATCGGAAGACAGGAATCGTCGGAGGAGACGAAGAGAAGTTCCAGTCAACAAGGACAACAATGAAAATGATTCAAAGAAGTCTGGCGTTCACCCAGTGAGTAAACATGCAAACTAAACTATCCATAAAACGTCATAGGCATTCATATTTAGAAAAGATATCCAAAATCGTAAATGTCTCGTAAACGTTAGACGCTCAATAACGCAATAATGACTGTCTTAATCTGAGAAATCTTATTTAATATCCAAACTGTTCAATAATTCATAATATATTCCCATATTAAAATTAAATATATCATAAAAACAATAACTGTAAAATTAATTCAACTACAACTGCATTCGAAATATTTGATTTAATATGCACATTATTACACAATTTCTAATAACTTCAAACATTTTTTTTCAATTAAATCAATCATTTCATAATGATGCGTGATCTAGCTCCATTTGCATTAGAAATATCAAATTTAATATTGTCTACTAAAGAGTTCTTAATATTGTAAATAGAGGTATATGTTTATTTAATGTCATTATGAAAATTTAAAGTATGCAACATACGATAATAACTATTTTTTGGATTATCTTTTCTAATAAGATATGCTTAAATCATATTTTGCTTAAGCTACTGTTTTGTGCTGTATATATTTGCTTCCGCATTTCAAAGAATTGTCTGGTATTAACCGAAATTATATAAATTAAACTGACGAAAATTTTAAAATCGGAGGGCTGTTAACCATTTTGTTTCCTATAACAAAACAAAAGTTGTAGTAAACATTTTCAACTTCTCTACCTACATCTGAGTCGCATAATACGAAAAATGTTTTCTTTTGTAATACGTCCACCATATTCTGAAAATACGCTGTTCAAATCTCGGCCTCGTTAACGGATATTCTGATTTAAAGTTCCCATGATTTTCCTCAACATCTCCAATCGAATGCCTAGATAATATGTGCAAATAAGTTGCGACCACTTCCTTCAAAATCTTTACATTCTCACTAAACATTGTCTTCTCATAAAATTAAAATTTAAATAGCATCCACAGCTGAAACAATATCGTTAAACGCCCTAAAACAATCAATGTTCCGATCTCATTAAGCAGACTTTTGGCTAAAATTTAAACCAGGGAATTCTTTACTACAGTGCACTGTAAATACCAGTAGCAATTCTAATGGTGTTGGGGGAATGGTCGCTTTAACACGGATCGCTTTCTTTGTGCTGCCTGCGATGGTACAGGTTACAGAGGACGTCACAGAAGAAGAGAGGGGACAGGAAAACGACAAACTGGATGAGAATGACACGCGAGAACAAAGAACTGCTGAGGTGGGTGGACAGCTTTCTTGCTGCCCCAAATTGTAATTCAACTGAGATATATTTCTTCTTCACTCAGTGAAACATAGAAAGTAGGATCTACATAAAATCGTACATTTCTCTAATAGAAATTTTTCACCACATTTCAGAGAAAATTCATTTAACATTCTCCATTGTTTCCTGCTTAAATATTTATTTTACTTTCCTGTATGTGTTTGCCAAAAGCATGTTTCGTTACATCTTGTATTAATTTTCAGTCTTTCTTTAAAGTAGACTTGTCTTCTTGTATACTTTCCACGTAATTCTGACGTCGATTAAAAGAGGCTTTATCTATAGCCTACAGACCTGACGCTTTAGTAATATCGCCTAAAGTTATCGAGACATATAGATCCACTTTCGCACGCTTTGTTTCTCTTCTAACTTGTGCAATAATTTCCATCCATCTTCTTTCTCCAATTATAGGCTCTGTACGTTTGTTCGGATATGTTTCTGACTTAAATATTTCCAAACCGTCTTTTGTCAAGTGCATTGTATAGCTGAAAAATTCTTCGAGGAATTATTTTCTGGGAGCATGCGACTTGCATGTCCCTTCCTCAATAAATGGTTGAATATAGAAATTTAGTCCTCGTGACCTTAACCAGATTTCAGTAAGACACTCTTTGTATAGTTAACATTCAAGGACACAATCATATACAATCATATATTCCCTATTGTTTATCTCAAGATTTCACTTTCTGAAGAACCTTCAGTGTTACGCTACTTTGAACAGCTGGCGATGAAACTTCTGCATTTAACTATTCACAAATGTAATTTTATAAAATATACATAAAGAAAATTATAGTTAATTCTACTTATATGTCATCAAACTCTATCGTCTACCAACATAATTCCGTTGCTACAGAAATCCAAGGCCTTTATAATCATATAAGACATTTCTTACACTAGGATTTTATAATATTAATGCATGTTCGGTTACAAAGTTACAAATAGACCCTTGAACGCGTAACAGCTGTTATCTTCCATCTATCACTTGGTTATATAGATGACTCAAATCTTCTCTGTCTAAAAAAAAAATATCTCATGAATGTACGAGAAACTGATTACTTGGTAACTGTATTCTTATGCTGGCATTATCTTCTTTCAAATAACTCTCCTATGACGACAATTCATTTTCTTGCTTACGTACCTACATTCGCTGTTTAGGGGTATTTTACGACAAATATCTTGTCAGTCGGAGTGACTACAGTTCTGACGTTGGAATAGATGTTTAGGAGAAGAAGATTAAACCCATAAAGTCTCTCCTCTGCCTCCGAACCTCCTCCTCAGGCTCTGGTTGTTATTGTAACCATCCAACCTAATGTAACAATTTAGTATTGCTTCACAGAGGCAATGAATGACAAATATCAGTTGATCCCAACACAGTAGTTAGCGTTTTTCGTTTCTCTCCGTTTCTGATGTAGTTTATACGCTTTAAAACCGGTTTATAATTCAAAAGTGATCTCTATCCACCGCTGTGTCGTTGTTTGGCATAAATTTAATTAGTAAAATATCATTATACGGCGCCATGGCGGTAAAAGACTGAAAGTTGGTCAACGGGAAAGTATATTCACAAGATAACATAACTACAGGCAGCACATATCATACAATAACGTAGCTGACAAATCTGAAGAGAAAAGACCACGTGGTAAACCCAAGAATATATGTGAGGGTAATATTAAAATGTATATAAAATACATAGGGTGTGAGGATATGGACTGGATCCGACTGGCTCACGATAGGCTTTGACAGTTGGTTTTTATGTACACGGTAACAAAACTTCGAATTAAACGAAAGGTAGAGAGTCATTGGCCATCATCCAAACTCTTACCAGCTTTTCAGTACGGACTGTGTTGTACGGGCAGATAATTTATGAATTTACGTAAATGTGTCGATTTCTTTTAAACTGATATTTCAACTATCTCCCCCGCCAAAGAAAGTTTTTGACACGTTTCTGGTAGTACCACCGTGAACTGTATGGACCATGCTCTGTTGGGACATTGATATGATTTCTCAACACTAAGCACAATCGCTGAAACTAACAAACGCATTACAAGGGGTTGCTATTTACTTCTTGCAGCGAATTTTTGGTGATACATCCAAGTACAAACTCAGCCCGACATTTGGAGTATCTTTCGGACTACCTCAAGGAGGAGGAGGAGGTTATCCTTTGAATCCTTACGGCCCTAACCCAGCTCTTAATCCTTATGGAGGTTCCGTGGGAGGTTTGGGTGGAGTTAATTTAGGATTAGTCAGTGTTAATCCTTTACTCTCAGTTCAGGTAACGCAAGATGAATACGGTGACAAAATTGTAAAACCATTAGTTAATTTACACGTTACGCCAAATCACGGTCTCGTTCATAAAATCGGTGGCTTATTACATGGTTTTCACCACAAACCATATTACCCCGTATATTCGCCATTCAAACACGATCACCAACATCACCACATTCACACATCAAAACCTTACCCCTCATACTATTACCCTCATAAACCGTCGTACTTCTACGGAGGGCAATACAAACCCAGTTACCACTACGCACCGGGGTACTATGGTTACCGAGGTAACGATGAATATACCGGGTCAGGGAGTGGTTATTCCGGTGGATATATTTCTGATGAGGAAGATCAGTATGACAACGGTAATGATTATGTTGATGATCCATATTCATCATATTCACGTCACAGTAGGGGCAACCAAACAACCAGAGACCCGTCCTCAACTTCCTCCTCTTCTGGTACTGGAAGTTCAACAAAGGTGCAGTTCCCAAGTGACAGACGCCATGATGTCAGTACCAGAACCAAACGACAAGTTAACGATGACATAGGCGGACAAAATGAGGTGAACCCGGTTGAGGAGGTAAGATCCAAAAACCGAAACAATTTATGAAACACGTCTCGGAGTAGGGATACGAAAATACATTAGTCCAGTGGTTCTTAACATTAACTTCGTTCGTACCACCTCTCGCTCTTTTGATGTTCGAAAGTCCCCGGTCTCCTCCACTTAGACAGAAAATTGTATTTCGTATCTCAAAAACGTTTATAAAATAACTGCTAGTATTATTGTTGGTTATGTAAACGCCCTTAGTGTCCATAAATGACATTTAAGCTACAGAAAACAAATACAAAGAAAACAATTTTCAGGAAAGCATATAAAGTACAAAAAAGTGAAAGTATTAGCATCAATGTGAAGTATATAATTATGGATGAAATATACAAAAATGGCTTAAACTGGAGAATAAAAAATTATGATAATTTTCGATGACGAACTTCTGGGCTGTGATGCTGTGTGATCTTGTCGCCACACCCTAGAAGATCAACATCATCACAACCGTGAGACCATCAAATCTATCGCGATAATTATTAAGTTAATAACAACAGATAAGATGTCGAAACTGACAGAAAGTGTTTTAATTATTTTGCTATGTTGATGTGAGGGGTACCGTAGGCGATTTACTCTACAAAATGCAGACTTCAGTAAAACATACTTTGAACACTCTGGGGTGTGACCCAGAGTTAGGAATCGAAGCAATGGCGTATTTCACTTATATGTGTGAGACTATTTCATGCACTACAATGAATCCACTGTGTGACCAACTGTCATTTTAGTGACTTTCGTTTGTTTCAGATCATCATAGATTAGATTCCGTTATGATAACTTAAATCCCTAATTTAGAGTGCAGAATTTTGTAAATGACTGCGTTAAAGAATCAGAGGTGATAGAGCTGATTTATTGTAACTGATGCCACACGTCAAAGATATACATACACAAAAGAAGTATCAATATCGAAATATACTTCTTATTTGCAGTACTAGAGATTTTAATGGAATTTCGGGGCAAAATTAATATGAATTCGATTCTGGAAAAATATTTTTGTAAAAGCTAAACAGCTAAAAGTTGTTTCTGTAACAGGCTTTAAAATGCGATTTCCGAAATCCATTGCACATTTTTACTGACTGTTACAAACATTAAGGAATTTTAAATTTTAGTCAGTGTTAATTATAAAGATGCACAAAGCTGACTCCCCTTCTAACTTATACGTCTATGCACTCTGTTCAATGCGGATCGAAGACGAAATGACTCGGCCCGACCAACACAGAAGTTGAAAGACAGTGGGATAATTGATCACAGTTAGAAAATGGGTTGTGTATGTTTCTTTCCAAATTATTTTATGATCTGCTGAAAACTTTATTTTACATTTTGGAATTTTCGAGTAAATAACTACTCAGTCTTAATATGCATATGCTGGTATTTGACATTTACTACAATTTTCTGATTCTGTGTCGAATATGTAAGAATAAATTTAAATTTATTTATAAAGTTAGTCCTATATGTTCACGCTACTTCTCACAGAAATTGGGGTAAATCCATAAATTCGATTTTAATTTTAATTAGTTACGTTTCAGAAAGTTTCCAGTGTCAAATATTTGTAATCATTTAGAGTAACGAAAGAAAACAAAATAGATAATTTGCTTATTTGGATTATTACATCAGAACAGTTTTGTAATTTACATCGACTTAAATAATTTAGAATTTATGATTTAGATTGTTTCTTCTGATAATATGAACTCCCGGACTCTGTTCGATTACATTTTATTCTACTTGCAGTTATCAAACAGTAGGTCAGACATTGTTATTGCAATTTTTTCTTACGAAACGTGTTGAGTTGCTTTCAGGTGTGACGATGACCACAACAACAGAAGGATTCTGCAGATTAAGGACGGATGATAAGACAAAGCAACATTAGAAAATTACACAAACCCTCAAACCCAATTAAAACTAACCTTTGTGACTGGAACTATCATATGGACTCACACACAACGACGTTTCTTAATTTCGACTTTGTAATTTCACAACTTTACACTTCTTTCTGCACAACTGATCTTCGTGTCTGTTTGAATGGGTGGAATATACAGCTTCTATGTCGATAACAAAACCCGCATGCTATTAACTAGAACTTTAGTTTAAATATATTTATCTTCAAATTTTCCTAACCTCTTGGCATAGCATCAATAATTTTGTCTACTCCAAGTAGGCATACTTACATAAAATTAAATCAAACACCTCGAAAAGTAATTATCAAATCCATCGCAGATTTAAATATATGTAAAACACATAAGTTATTCAGTAACTTATATATATCGGTTTTCATCCCTTGACGTTTATACCTAACGCCAAACGTCACTCACCGGACAAAATATGCCAATAGGTTGCGGTAAAATTAATACTGGATATTAGGTAAGTTTGTACTAATTTCATATTAGACCTTTTTTACTTTTTCAGCGTTTGCATTCGATGCCCTGTTTTATGATTACGTCACTCATCACTCATAAAATAAAATATGACGAATAGCTTAAGATAATCGATAAAATGGCTTTGGATGTATTGTACTTCTTGAATTCACTGTTCAGATAAGTTAATATTTGCATCGTCTTCAAAATTCTTATCAGTAGTAAAACATAATACGTTGCTTCCCACTTTACATATACTAAATTAAATCAATATATCGGTGTAGCTAAGAACACCAAATTGATTACAGATACGCTTAAACTGTAAATGTGTTATTTCCAATATACTTAGCTCTGTATAAGATAATTGGCATCTCTTTTTCCTCCTGATATCAGAATATTAATACACAATACATTCACAAACTGATTCCATACTTCTAACATCTTACGAAAATAATCGCATAATGCATGAAAGGTTATTATTGTTAATACTGGGTCTATGGGTAAGTAAAGAAAAATAAATTATGTACTTGCATAAAGTTAAAACAAGCAAATATTTGCATCTTCAATCTGAAAGACGAGAAATACATACAAAACGTTAGTCAAACAACTTGAAAGAAGTATACAACTTCGGAGATCTAAGCATAGATGGAATGATATTAAAATGGATATTAATATGAACTACATCGAACTGCTTTGGAACAGGATTCCTGTTAATAAGTTATTAAACATTCAGATTCCATAAAAGATCCAGTTCAGTAACTGTCATCTTCTCAAACAGGGTTCTGTTGTACAGTTAGCTGGAATTAATGTCAATCATGAAACACGAATCCATAATCCATATCTTGTTTTAAAGGAATTCAGATGAATTAAGACTTAATCTCCAAGGATGTTCCCTGAAAACATCAAAGTGAACAGTTTTTGGTGCAATATATTAACGAAGAACTTAAGTAACTAGTATAGTTAGGATATTGTCAGCTACATGAGCCTAAGATGGGGAAAGCAATGTATAAAGAATTTTAGTCAATAAGCCCACTCGAAAGACAGTGAAGGAGATAAGAGGAAAACATGAGATCTTAGGAAGACTGGAACCGACGCAGGATCATGTCCAATGAAGCCTTTCGTATATACGAACTAATCCACCAACAGGATATTTAAATTATTGTAACCTCTGTTTAGCGCCAAGCGATTTATGGAGGGCGATGTGGCCCACAATACGTGTGCTGTCGGAGACCTTTGCAGCCCAATAGACCCCCTTATCCCCAGGGGAAGGCCCAGTGCGGCAGACGACACACACAAGGTGTTAATGGTCGCATCAAAAATCCAGTTTATGTTGACGGAGACAGCGAATTTGGTGAGTATACTAACCAGAAGTTTGTGGCAGTAAAAACTGCGATGTTAAAACATGCTTGAACATAAAATTTAATTGTACACTTACGTTGACGGCAGAGTGTGCTTACAGTTTATAGTTTTTCACAGCAACAAAAACACTGAAACACCGCTTCAATAATATTTTATGATCATCCATCACAACATATTTTAACATACTACGTCTCTTAAAAACTTGAATTGGACAAGAAATAAATCTCTTTTAGATTACGCCAATTGCTTCAATTGTTGAATAAGATCGTTTTTGAAGCAGAGAGTGATTTTGAAGGGCTCCGTGAACTGTAATGATGTCAAAGTCGTGGCCACAATTAAATGTCCACACGGCCAGTGACGATGACGCTTAATCGAGGCGAAGCGTGCACACTTAATTAGAAACTTAATTTTATGGCGTAATTTCGAAGTATCGTTCCGAAACGTTAATTTTCGAATGAGAAATAGTAGACTACGTCCTAGTAGGTGCTTTCTGTACACTTCCAACTACCGGGATACGATTACAGAATTATACTGGGCTGTTTCTTACACACTAACAAGTAATAAATAAAGATAAGTTCTGGCTGGACAAACGGGATAATTTTCTGGAATGGGTAGGAATTCTCTTCGCTATCCAGACCGGCTCTGGGGCCAAGGCTATTTTTGGCAGGTATAAAACGGGCGAAGCGTGAAGGTGGCTACTCAACTCCATATCGAGCCGAGGTCAAGACTGAGTAGAGCTTTAACTCCATATCCCTATACACCGCCATGATGTGGTGCTTAGGACATAAAAGTACGTTAACGTTATCCCGATTATCCGGAGCGGACTAACCGGGCTCTACCTGCTTTGAACCAAAGAAAATCTGTCGTGAAAGTTATAAAGTTTGAAAGGGGATAAATCTAACAATGACATTTTATTTAACGTGTTAACATAAACCAATTGCTGATAAAACCCAAAATTTATGGCAAGAGAACATTAAATTATCCGTTGAAATCCTTTTACAAATAGCTGGTATGTACTGTATTAAATTTTATATAAAATCCTTTGTTATTAATAAATCTTTAAAATATTAAGTGGTGTCTGTAAATAAAATTATATATCTGTTACATCTACGTGTTTCTCTTTAATTTCTACGGATTATCCAGAGTTTCGATTAGTCGGGAGAACACATTTCCCAACCAACCCAGATGATTGGGAGTATACTATATCCTAAATGAATAATGCTTCTTATATAATTCAGGTGAATATCCATGGCAGGCCGCCATCCTGAAAAAGGATGTCCAAGAGAGTGTATATGTTTGTGGCGGAACCCTGATTGATAATCTACATGTCGTCACAGCAGCTCATTGCGTCAAAACGTAAGTTCGTTCATCCTTTCGCTTCGTCAAAGTAAATCCCTAAATAGCCTATGTCAAACGCTAACAAATAGAGATGACGAAAGTTTAATAAAATACGAAAAGATAGAAAAGGGCGAAGGAAAAAATTCACAAAAAATAAAGGAAAATAATATAGTAGATAACTAGTAAATATACAAAATCATTCCCTGATTAATTTCAACGTACCTTTCTAGTTGTCACGAATAAATACATTTTCATAGGGGCATGGAGATTTATTTTCCAATGTTGACCAATGTCCATACTGGTTATAGGTACAATGGACAAGATCTGAGGGTTCGTCTGGGTGAATGGGATGTTAACCATGACGTCGAGTTCTACCCATATGAAGAACGAGATGTATCTGCAGTCCACATACATCCTGAGTTCTATGCTGGCACACTATATAATGACATTGCTATCCTGAGACTTGTACAGCCCATAGACACTTTACGTAGTCCTCACATTGCCCCTGCATGTTTACCTGACCCCCACACCGACTACGCTGGTTCCAGATGCTGGACAACTGGATGGGGCAAAGATGCATTTGGAGACTATGGCAAATATCAGAATATACTCAAGGTATGGTTTACTCATTTCACAAACAGTGAATCAAATGAATGTGTAATACTTTCATGTTTGTCAGCCCATATGCATGTTTCACACCTAAAGATACTCAACGAATTTCGGTAAAATGTTGTATTGGATTAGCCTACACTGAAAGGTGATATATAAAATATTATTTTAGACTACATTGGTTCATTACGTTATGTGAAGCACAAGTCAAACTCTAAAATTACTCAGAAATGGCTCAACACAGAAAAAATGTGACGAAATATTTATGTTATTAATGTCTATACCATTCACTGGAAATGTTTTTCGGTATGGTGGACGTTTAATAAAATAAAAAGCAACTTCTATTCAGTTGATTACTGTCAACAATGAATAATTATCAATTATATAATGCATCCAAAATCACACAATTAATTTTTGAAAGAACGTGCCCCAAATTGGAGTACACATTTCTATGGTCAAGGTTCCCGATTTTTTTTAAAGAACCTGGCATGTGAAATTCTTAGGACACAGATCTGATAAGTTCTTTACTTTTTATAAAAATCCAGTACAACACAATGACCACAGAAAAATAAAATTTAAGTATGACTTAAGAGTACTGAAAGAATTAAATTACAAAAATCAGACATCCCAAAAATAAAATGTAACTTTTGGCAAATTAAGCACCTGTTATAATTTCGATGTCTTTGCAAATATTGATTTTTTAAAAGCATCTCTAATTTCTTCACAAAAAAAATCACTAAAATTTATATATAGACTAACTACAAAAGAAGTATATATACTTTATCGAAGTATTTTAACAATACCGAGAGACAAATAGCAGAGTGAGTAGCGGACAAACACCGATTCCAAGTACAGGCAGAAAATTTAATATTAAAATAAGAATTTGAGAACACAAAACATGGTAGTGGGAACATTTAGAATAGACTGAAAATTCCTTAAAGCTTTATAACAACCAAAGAGACACCTTGATGTCAACAGACTATAAATGAACCCGATTTGATGCAGACTAGCGAAAGACACGTTATATTGGATAATGTACTTTATACAGAAGTAAAGTAAAGCTTTCCTACTATACGCCATGTAGGCGCTTGGGGGGAGTGGGGATATAGCTCCTATTCATTCTTGACCTCGGCACTAGATGGGGGTGAGTGGTTAGCGTCACGCCCCGGCCGGCTTTACCCCCGGGAAAGGACCCCGGTACCCATTGTAGAGGAGGCTGGGTGGGCCCCAGAGCCGGTCTGGACGCAGAGGCTAGAGGAAAAATCCTCTGCCTCCGTCGGGGATCGAACCCCGGTCGCAGTCACTATACCGACTGAGCTACGCCGTCTCGTTATACAGAAGTATGACATGAGACTTCACTGAAAATATGCTCTGACCATTGTATATTGCAGGAAGTGGACGTGCCTGTAGTATCGTATCAGCAGTGCCAACTGCAACTGCAACAGACTCGACTGGGGTACGACTACAAACTGCATCCAGGCATGATCTGTGCCGGAGGGGAAGAAGGAAAGGATGCATGCAAGGTAAGTACTCGGACACTCTCGTTTCTGCCAAGAACATTTCCTTTAGATACTGAATCACACATTAACAACTTAAGAGCAGATTATTATTATTATTATTAGTGTTCGGTCTGACGACAGGTCCATATGAACAGGATCCTTCCATCCTTTTCTCGGACTGGGACCTGTTCATATACGTTCTTGGCAGATGATCCAGAAGTGGTTTGCCATTGCCTTCTTCTGTGTGTGAATGGAGTAATTGTTGGGATGCCACGGAGAAACCGGGGAAGCCCCCGGAGGAAAACTCCGTGTTGCCTAGACCACGGCCTTGCCCAACACAAGTTATAAATTCGGGCACCGCCGGGAATCGAATCCGAGACCCCAGGATTACAAGGCCAGCGTTCTAACCGCTAGACCACCGTGGCTAGCAAGAGCAGATTGGATTAGGGAAATGCTACCTATAAATCACTTCAGAATGTTTTATCTTAACTTGTTCTATACAAAAGCCTGAATATTAAAACATACAAAACTGTAAGTTGAGTAGATTCTAAACTTTTATGCTAAATTACTGTAAGTTTTAAGATTTCTTATATCACATATTACACTTCCACACTGGAGTAAAAAAACATGAAAAAAAAACTATACCTTCTACCTACAATTTAGTTAGTCTATATTCTAACTAACTAGATGGCTTATGGAACCCAAAGGTTCATCACCGAACTAACCAAAGCCCTTAAATTTCAGGGTTAATCAAAATTTATCAGGCAATTTTTCAGACTGGGTCCATCCTAAGAGAATGGCCTTAGAAACAAACAATTATCTGAAGCAATTTAATAGTCACCATGACGACAGCTGTTAAAAATCGATGCATGAGTAAATACCAGCCAACATTTTGAAGCCATCCGCATTCTTGTAAAATTTGTATTAAATGTAACTCTACAACAAAAATTCTGGTACTTGTGGGTTATCGGGACACATTCCTTTAAAAATAGGTTAGGTTAGGTTAGGTTAATGTGTGTGGATAAATGACATATACTTGAAAGTTATTATATTTTATTTCAATAAATGACAACTAAACTAACCTAACCTAACCTAACCTAACTTATTTTTAAAGCAATGTGTCCTGATAACCCACAAGTACCAAAATTATAAATATATTAAATAATTTGTGAGACCCAGACACAGCTAAGAAGACAAGACAGATTTAAAATAATAAAATAGTGAAGATGTAAAATTAATTACACCAGCTCAAGGCAATTCAATTGAAAAGTTGTTATAATGATGGTGATAAATATTTCTTTATCATCTGGAATATTATAAATTACTCAATGGATCCCTTTACTATGGCTAACTGAGACTAAGATATGTATGGGAGATAAGAAACATAAGCATTAGAACAGATTCATGAATGAATAGAAGGCAAACATTTAAAGGAAGGAAACTGTAGTGATTAATAATTACAAGAAATCTATAAAAATGAGAAATGCAAGAAGAATATAAAAGATATACAGTCAAAAGAAAAGAAAATGCATAATCTGACTGCCTTGGAACTGAACTAAAAGTTTGAAATAAACTTAAGTTGTTTGTGTTGTCTGAGAAATAAATGTGTTTTTCTTGTGTAGGGTGATGGCGGTGGTCCCATGGTGTGTGAACGTGGCGGTACTTGGCAACTTGTTGGCGTTGTCAGCTGGGGTATAGGATGTGGACAGTATGGTGTTCCGGGGGTCTACGTCAAAGTAGCACACTACTTGGACTGGATCAGACACATTGTTAACAATAGATATTAATGCAGAATGTCTTCACTAACCACACAGTGAAAGAGATTTCAATACAATGAAATGCACTTAAATATGAAAAGTAACTCCAATAACAGGTCTGTAAGATGAGATGGGAAAAATGTAAATGTAATCAAAACTATATTCAAAATTCTTAATTGTTATGAGCAATCAGATTCTGAACCTCACACAATAACATAAGAACACACAATGGATGAATTAAGTTACACGCTGAACATAAAACAAAATTAAAATTAAACTAACAAAATTTTTGAAAGGTTAGGAAAAAGTCCTTCCTCTAGCATCTTACGCAGTAAATACTGACGTTCTCTTTCCCTCGCCACAGTAAGAAGCTGACCACTCACTTTCACCTAGCACAGACTCTCACTAGCACTAGAATGTCCATTGGATGTTGCCGGACACGGAAATAAGTCAATAAAAAAAGTAGCTCAGAGGTTAGAAATGCATGAAGCTTTACCTCCACTGTCAAATCTCCTGTGATGTATAACAACCTTATTATTTTCCTTCTTTAGCAGGATCATTTTAACTCATATGGATGATTTTTAAAAATAATTTAAATAAATATCGTAAATGAAGTATATTTTGAAATTTGATCTGAATACTGAACATATGTATCAGTCAACATTCATACTTATATAGGTCAAATAATGTATTTGATTACCAAACATGTATCATTATTGCAAGTGAATAAGTTACATTATTTATCCATATCACATGTACTTGAATGAATGTTTTTATATTCAAGATATTGTCAATACTTAGCACTCATTATCATAATTATCATCTCACATTTCTCATCTATTTAAACAAATGAGTTTGTCTGATTCATGGTAACATTTACTTTTAGTAAAATGTACATGCGGACAAAATTTGTTTGATACTGAAATTAATACTTGAAACTCTTTTAAAATGAATTTAATTAATGTTGATAATTGTATCATGTCACCTAACATGAGGTTAATTATCTTCATGGTACATTAAAACAAAACAGTTACCCACGTATATATATTTTTTTAAATTCTATCTAAATTGCAATTTAAAATTAAAAACAAAAACATTAAAGTTTGTTATTAATAGCACAACAAATAAGTAGACCACAAATAAAGTTTCGTACATTTAGTCCATCCTCATTCCAATATGATTACCATGTAAATGAATTTGTGATAATTTTCTTAATAGTTGAATTAACAAAATTTATGTAAGACCATGATGAAGATAATCTCATTTAAAAGATTTATTATGTCAAATCATAAAATAAAACTGACTGTTGATATTACACGTTATAAAATTTACTGAGCATTTAGTTGTAAACATATAAAATAACTTCATCCTTCAGCTACCTGGATCATTATGTTGTAAATAACAGGATCATGTGGCAACAGTGCGTAACATTATGTAAATGTAACTTGGTACACAGTTACAATAACACTTTGGATTTCTTGTACATGCCATTGTTAATTATATCCTCCAGTTATTTTATCTGATTTTCTTATAAAATATTTAATATTCATCAGATATGCTGTCAGGGGATTTTAAAATCAATTGGCTAAACTCTCCTTTGGTCACATGCAAAATACTAAATGTATTTACTAAGACAATGCCCTGTTCAAGAAATCTGGAGACATGAAGTAAGGCATCTTATGTGAGCCTACATAGTTACTAAGAATTTTTACTTTTTAATACTGCAAACTTTTGTTGAAGACTATGGATTTGTAATTCATTTTTAAAATAAACTGTTGTTATTGTATAAATGATAATTTTTTACTATTGATATTGACATATTCATACCATAAATAAACAGGGTAAGGGCATGGACTAGATTCAACTGGCTCAAGACAATCCAAAGATGGGCTACTGTGAAGACAGTAAGAAACCTACAGAATGACTCAATGTTATTCTGCGTTTACCATAATCAAATTTATGCTATTGAAGTCTCAAGAATTCTTACTACAATAAAGTCTACAAATGGGTGTTAGCAAATAACATACTAACGTGAACCTAACCTAAATTATTATATCGCAAAGTTACAGAAAATGCGATAGCAAATATTACATGGAAGACTATAAAAAAACGCCAGCTTTTAGAAAAGTCCCGCAATTATTTGCGACATTGGATAAAAGAAAACAATACGAAAAGAATACTTGTTGATACTCACATGAAATCAGCGTGAATTGTGTGGTGACGTGAAAGTTCATTATAAGCAGATAATGAATCATACTTAAAACTGTCACACAAACTCTTTATAACATTATAGAAGTACTCTATAAACACTATGAAAACTTTCTTCAGACGATTATACGTGGCACCACTTCTAGAATAATATTTGCACTACTGATGGGCACTGCCTTACCATTTATATTACCAAATTATTGTTTTATAGGAACGACAATAAAATGAACTACGGAAAACGGGTGTATTCAATACCTCGATCTAGTAGGAAATCGACGATAAAATCTAATTTTTGTAAAAAATGAGCACATTTGTGAAATATAAATAGGCGATTATCAATTAGTACACCAAGGAACTTTCTTAATTATACGAGGGTCACTCAAAAAGTTCTGCCCCATATTTTTTATCTCGGCCAAATATGGTCGGAAAGAGCCACATTGCTGCTGAGTATGTGGCTGGATATGAGACGGATGGGGGTGACTTCCATTCACGAATTGACTGGGAATGAGACATGAATTCACCACTTAAGCTACAAACGAAACGTTAATCCATTTGTCTTCAAGACAGTTTCCTAAACAGGGAAAGTAATGGCAACTGTCTTCTGGGACATGAAAGGTGTTATTTTGGTCAACATTCCGGGGAAAAGAATAACAATAAATTCCGAGGCGTGAAGTCACTTCCCTGAAAAGACTCGTGATGCGCATGGTGCGAGTTCGATCACGACGAGAAATGCAAGATGCCCTTCTCTTGCACGATAAAGCAGGACCACATACAAGTTTGAGAACAACAGAAACCATCACAATACTGCGTTGGACTGATGCCCCACCAGATTTCCAACTGTTTGGTCCAATGAAGAATGTCATTTGTGGACAAACGTTCTGGCATGGTAAAGAGGTTATCAAGGAGGTGAAAATATGGCTCAAACAAACCTGAGAACTTTTACCAACAAGGAATACGGGCCCTTGCTACCAGGTGGCAGAAAGCTGTAGGAAAAGATGGAAACTATGTAGAAAAATAGTGCTTGAGAATAAAGATGTAGCTATTCCTACACCAAATTTCTGCTCTTTCAGATAACTTATGACAGAGATAAAAAAATTGGGGCAAAACGTTTTGAGTGACCATTGTAGCTTGTCTGCATATTAGTTATTGACATGTTATTAGTCACATTTTATTAAGTTTGCTTTATCAAAATTTAAAATACAGTAAGCACATTGGCTATGAACCATTTGCTCTCATGGCTGTAAATGTATGGCTCAACAATTGTGCAAGGCAGCCTAAATCTGATTTAGTAATTATTATAATATTATCCATGGATGACTACATGGCTGCCCTGGGGCTCAGACACCCACTGAACGATTTTAGAGGATGCCGAGCACCCCCTGGGCCTCCCTTGCCTTCATGTAACCATTTAAACTATTTTCCCATAACTGTTATGTTAATCAAAATAAGAAAGTACTCATTTTGGCATATAAATTGTAGTTTTCTGTAACACTTCCCACCTCTGCTGGTGGAGTTGTATCTGGTCATTTTTATTTTGATGATGGAGATTTTTGGATTAAAATATGGGTAGAAGGATCTATGGAACATAAAATAAATTCTGTTCTATTCAAGAGCGGCAGAGGCGAGCAACAAACCGTAGACACACTCCATCTTTTCCTTGTATTCTGGTGCCACTGTTTATCGCCAGCTGCGTTTTCAGTCCTATGAGATTGTCAGGCTACCGCTGAACACTTGCCAGTTCTTACTCTGTGTAATATTTATTAGATAATGAATGTATAAATATTTATAAATTCTATAAACCATTATTATTTTATAAAGTTACTCATGCGTTCAAATTTATATGCAACTTTCTTTCTTTTGAACTATTTCCATCGTCCTAATTTAAAAGAGAAAACCACATTTCAGAGACTGGCTCTGTCTCTGTCTTCACATGACAGGTACTTAATGTTGTGGTTTTCTATTTTAAAATAGGACAACAGAAATAATCCAAAAATGAACAATTTTAAGTGTAATCTGAGCCCTTTAAAATTAAACTTTCTTTCAACAACAAAGTGTAAATATTTCAGCAGAGTAGACCTACCTCATTCACGGGTTTGTGCATTGTAGTTTTGGTTATTCACGTAAAAATTACTGCAGTAACTATGCACCGAGTGAGGTGTAAGTCCCTCAGTCTTCTTGTTCAGGCGCGCTGAAACGCACAACAGCCCACGTCTCAGCAGCTACGTAAGCATTGTGCAATGAGTGTATACATAACATGGCCCAGTTTCTTACTTACTTATCATCTCACAGGCTGCTAGGTTATAAGTAAAGACACATTTCTGTTTAACAAAATCAGTCATTAAAGTAAAGTAAAGTTTGTCCCGCTACGTGCCATACAGGCGCTTGGGGGGAGTGGAGGTATAGCTCGACACTAGATGGTCAGTGGTCAGCATCACGCCCCGGCCGTGCTTTATCCCTGGGAAAGGACCCTGGTACCCATTGTAGAGGAGGCTGGGTGGGCCCCAGAGCCGGTCTGGACGCAGAGGCTAGAGGAAAAATCCTCTGCCCCCGTCGGGGATCGAACCCCGGTCGTCCAGCCCGTAGCTAGTCACTATACTGACTGAGCTATCCTGGCTCTAAAATCAGTCATTACTGAGATATATGAAGCTGCTTTTGCTTGAGCAAAGTTTCACTATCAGGTTCACATGCGTCTCTGCTAATGTTATCAGTAAAATGAATCCTAATTCTTGATTTTATGTTCTTTATTAAGCTGCACAAATATGGATGACATTATAATTTTTCTTCCATTTCTTGACCGTTACTTCGGTCTTCCGGCGCCTAATATTTTCTTCCATTCTTCTCTATTTTCCTATCCTTGTGGAGGTAGTTTCCACTCTATCATGATTCTTGCAATTCTGTCGTTCCATCCTGGTCTTCCTCTCTTCCTTCTCTCTTTTGGTTGCCATTTCATAGTCTTTTTTGGTAACCTTTCCTCCTCCATCCTTTGCACGTGTCCGTACCAAATCAGTTGTCTTTTCTCTATCTCCTCTATTATATTCCGATCCACCCTCATTTCCAATTCCGAGGCTTATTTTGATTAGGCTTTTTTAGCATTATGGTATTTCTGGCAGGCGAGGAGCTGGGCCACCATGTCAACCCCCAACCTGGAGGACCAGGTAATTTTTTCTAATATTGGGAAAATATTTTGCAACATACAGCATACACGATGGTGGTCTAGTGGTCAGAACACTAGCCTTGTGATCCTGGGGTCCCGGGTTCAATTCCCGGTGGTGCTCAGATTTATAACTTGTGTTGGGCAAGGCTGTAGTCTAGGCATCACAGAGTTTTCTTCCTGGGGCTTCCCCAGTTTCTCCGTGGCAGCCCAACAATTACTCCACTCACTCACACATAGAAGAAGGCAATGGCAAACCACTTCTGATCATCGTGCCAAGAACGTATATATGTATGAGCAGGTCCCTGACAACCTGAAGAGGTTGGAAGGATCTTGTTCATAATACAGTCAAACCTCGGTTCACAAACTTAATTCGTTCCTGAAGGTTGTTCGTAAACCGAAACTATTTTCCCCATAGGAATTAATGTAAAATGGATTAATCCATTCCTGGACCCCAGATGATTGCTTATTTAAAATTTTACAACAGTACTTTGTGCATAAGTTCTTAACACAAAATCAATCGAAACCGTTAAATCTATCACAAAAAAGATAAACACAACACTAAGCAGATCAAATATAGACGAAAACTTAATTTAGTTTTACCGTACCTGTATGGAGGAGAGTTCGACGGCGTAAGTGGAAGGTGGTGAAGAAGTGAAATGTTATTGTTTGGAAGGGGATTCTTTTTCTTTTTTCTGTCTCTTGGCACCACTCGACTCTGCATCAGACTCACTGGGCCTCTGTCTCACTAAAACGTTGTCCAGTGTGATTTGTTTTTGTCTACGTTTTAAAATGTTCCTAAAGTGACACATGGCATTATCATTGAAAATGTTTATTCTGCGGCTTGCTACTGCTTTATCGGGGTGATATCGTTCAACAAAACTTTACACCTCACCCCACTTTCACAAATTTCACGGATCAAAGAAGTAGCAAGATCAGAGACACGAACACCATTTTCATGTTTGGCTATGATTTCTTTCTTAACATCTGACATGATATTGGTATTTTTTCTTTTCACTTTGCTGCTATCATTGTCTTTCTTTGGCCCCATGCTAGATCATTCTTGTACGAATAATGCCGATGCTGATACTCCCAGCTTATCGCTCCACGATGTTGACGGCTTGCGTGTTCGTAACTCGAGACACAGTACGTAATCCGAGACGCTTTGTGTTTGGAAAATTTGTTCGTAAACTGAATTGTTCGTGATCCGGGGCGTTCGTGAACCGAGGTTTGACTGTATATGGACCTGTCGTCAGACAGAACACTACAAAAAAAATACACAGCATGACTGTTAAAAGAATTATGTGAACTGCACAACACACTGGAGAACCTCATGTGGCCTGTGGATTGAGACCCCCTGACTTAAACTCTATCATACTTTAAAAATAACACCATGGAGAAGAGTCATGAAGGATGGAAAGACGATACCTGTCCCACATATATTTATTTTCACTCCACTGACAGTTGCATAATGCATATAACAGGAGTTTTCAAACTTTTGGTGCTTAGAGAACACCTGCAATATTATTTTTTTGTGGTGTATTTTAATTAGAAAAGAGAAAGAAAGAAAGGAAAAGGAAAGCTGTCCTACTGTATGCCACGTAAGAGCTTGGGAGGAGACGAGGCATAGCTCTTACTTATTCTTAACAATGGCACTAGATAGTGGTGAGTGGTCTGTTTCACACCCTGGCGGCACTTTACCCCAAGGAAAAGGACTCCAGTACCCATTGGACAGGAGACTATCTTCTAAACCAGTGGTCCCCAACGCAGCGCCTGCCAAGGCTTTCTTTGGGTGCCCGCGTTGTTACCAAAAGAGGTTATACTGAATAATGAAGGCCGTTCAACCATGAACATTATAAAATCAAAGCACAGACTCGACTTACTGACGCCCATCTTAACAATTGTTTGCGAGCAGCAACATCATCCCACACTCCCAAATTTGAAAAACTGGCCAATGAAATGCAGTGCCAAACATCACATTTGAGTAATAATAATTGTACTTATAAAAGTATGTATTTTTGATTGCGTGGTTTCTTGTATCATTAAACGTCGTGTTGTTTTGCGTATTATTTGGTGTCCATATCTTATTTGTCCAGAGAAAAGAAAATTTGGCTTTGTTAATTGGTTGGTGCCCGCCACGATCTCATAAACTCTCAAATGTGCCCGTAGGCACAAAAAGGTTGGGGAACACTGGACTACAGAATCAATTTCCATATACAATTATATACAGCCAGATACATCATAACAGAGACACTATTATTATACTCCATTGAATTTAAAGCAGAGAACACTGATAATTTAGAAGTCTTATTCACTGAAATAGTTATGCACTTTATGCAGGTAAAAATATCTGACTATAGTTCAGGAAATCATAATTCAAAATGTGATTCACAAATCATTGCTGAATTAACTGACAGAAAACTTGATAAATGGTAACTAAGTTACACAATTTCCTATCATAAAGTTCTAAAATTGTAAAAAAAGTAGATTTTGTTATTGGAATAAATTATTTCAACTAATATTTAATACAAAGAAATGTAATAAATAAACCTCTACCAGACGTAATCCTAGAAGTTAACCAGCGATTTATTGACAAAGAAGACTGATCCAAAAGTGCAACTTTCAATTTTTTGAACACTAAAATCCACAGCAAGTACCAGAAAATACCAACTTTCTTATCCGAACTCACACAGACAGTTAACTCCGCTGGATATTTGCATACAACTCTGGGCTTCGTGGTGTTCCTATTCCTGGTTCAAACATTACATTTGGCTCTTCATCCTCTCTTGCCTTTCTTGACAGACTGTCACGAGTCTCGCCAAAAATCATTTCCATTTCTGGTTCTTTTGTCACATCTCCTCCTTTAGCACGGCGATCAGCAAGAATCATTTCCTGGAGTACAAATAAGCAAAACAATTTATGAAAATATACAGGGCTACTGGAAATCATGTCTTCTGCAATCTAAGTTTCCACAAAATTCATATTTACAAATAACAAATATGTAAGATTTGAGGTTTTCACAGCAGTGAGTATGAAGATTTCTGTCTTCTGGGCTGTTGCGCTGTGTAGTCTGGTCGATGTTAACCAACGTTTCAGAAGTCATACTGCCTCCGTCATCAGGACGATAAATATGACCTCTGAAACGTTGGTTAGCATCGACCAGACTACACAGCGCAACAACCCAGAAGACAGAAATCTTCATCGCCCTGATGACGGAGGCAGTATGACCTCTGAAACGTTGGTTAACATCGACCAGACTACACAGCGCAACAACCCAGAAGACAGAAATCTTCATACTCATCGCCCTGATGACGGAGACAGTATGACCTCTGAAACGTCGGTAAACATCAACCAGACTACAGAGCGCAAGACAGAAACCTTCAAATAACAAATATTTTCAAAATATGGGAAAATACTGTACTTGTTATAAATCCGCATCCACTGGCAGTGTAAAAGCGCACATCAAAAACAAAACACATATCTTAATCGACATAACCAGCATACAACATTTTATCTTACCCTCAACAGAGGTGGAAACGGTATTGTCCGAGGCAGGATTCTCACTTTCTCCAATACAACCTGGGAGTCTGTCTTGCAATATGCCTGTTCCTCATCTTTTGGAAGGAGTCGATAATCCGCCTTATATGATGTACTGCATACTTCAACAATTTTGGGATACTTACGACCTCTAAAAACTTTCTCGGCTAAAATTCGCACTTTACGAGGATCCTGAAAAATATTAAATACACAGCCAAAATAAAATTAAGATAAAGGCCGGCACTGTGAAACAATGCAATGTGTTTGGTACTCATTATACTTCATGAGCATGTGGTTAACATTTATTACACAATTTTACTCAGTGCAGGGATTAGTCACCAGGGAAGAGCAAGAACTCCACCTTATAACGTCGTATCACCCAACATGACGATTGGTCACAAGGGAAGAAACAGATCCACCTTCCTCCCCAAAATATAACTGTCCAAAAGTGACACCAAATCTGATCGCCTAAACTAGGAGTGGGCAATTATTGTTACTTGGGGTTGGAGGTAACAATGGGAAAGAAGGCTGAGCACCTGACACAAAAAGTTCAGAACTTTAATGACTGCTCTCTATTATTCATGCTTACTTTACTTTGATACTTTGATGACCCGTTCTTCAAGTGCCTGAGCACTGCGGGTCCCAACTTTTCGTTGGCTTGATCTATGGACATTCGGTAGGACTCCTTGGACGAGGGATCGGCCCGTCGCAAGGCCTCTACCTGTACTCAGGACGGCACAACACAGAAAAATGCGGACAGACATCCATAGCTTGAGTTGGATTCAAACCCATGGTGCCAGTGACCAAGTGGCAAAAGGCCCACGCCTCAGACTGTGCGGCCACTGTGACGGATTAATTAGCAAAGTAAAGCAAACAAATGTCTTGACTTACAAATTAACAACAACTTAAATTGTAAGAAACATATTGAATACATTATTCCCAATCTAAGCTCTGCATGCTTTACCTCAATAATCACACCACACAAGACAATACTTTAAAATTAGTTTACTTTGTTTACTTTCACTCTGTACTGTCCTATGAGTTAATCTTCTGGGGGAAATTCAACAGACAGTAATAAAATATTTTACATCCAAAAGAAAATAATTAGAATAATCACAAGTGCTAAAAGCACTGCCTCTTGTAGAAAATTATTTTGGAAAATTACATGTGCAAGTGAAGTCTTACCCTGCGTACTATCACTTGTGGAACAGAACTTTGGCAAATTTAAAAGAAATATAGATATAAACAATTTAAACACAAGATGTAAATATGATCTTCACATGCCAAATATCAAAAAGGAGTATACTATATTGGTATAAAGTTATTCAATAATCTTCCACCTACAATTAAATGTTTAAATCATGATTTAAAAGTATTGTAGATCACATTAAATGATTACCTCTTAACTCATTCCTTCTACTCTGTAGATTATTTTACCTCTGTTGAAAATTCTTAAATTTTATGTATATCTGTATGTGAAATAAGTTCTGTACTTGTATTGAAAATTCTTAAGTTTATGAATACCTTTATGTGAAATAAGTTCTGTACTTTCATTATGACATTATCTACATCATCCTTTGGTTTAGCCTAAATAAGGATCTATGAAAACTAAATAAACTCTCCAAACAGCAATGGGCAGATATGATTAGTTACACTTTGAGGTTATGTTCATGCAAGTCTTAGGAATGCGAAAAGAAGGAAATGTACAAACACCAGGGAACACAATCTAGATACTATTTACACGCCAAAACAAGACACTGCTTCTACATACTGAAAAATAATACCTCGTTTGCGAGTGCTTGAACTTTACATATTTTCAAGTAACTTGGTTCAGGATAACGTTCAAAAGTACTTCTAACAACTATTCGCCCTACACCAAAATTCTTCAAGTTTCCAACAATTTCCCACAAGGTTTTCCCTTTAAAAGAAGTCGTTCTTCCAACATATTTTATCGGCATATTTTTCCCCACACAACACACTATAACAGGTTATACCAACATTACGATCACGATACCAACGGATAACATAACATGCTGTGGTAGGGAGAAAATACGGTGTCGCTAACGGTGAACGAAAATGGAACTGTGCATGATGTCAACTTTGATCATAACCATAGATTTTAATTCACATATACAAATACTGTAGGAATATTTGCTGAAGTTTCTTAAATTCCATTTAAGCAACTTATTTTTCATCTAAAAAGGCCAGTTTCGTTAGCAATTTTGATAAACTTAAACACGTAATGCAAAGTATTCCTTAAAATTGTAGGATTTCAGAGTCTGACGGCGGCAAGTACGAAGACGGCTGTCTTCTGGGTTTCGGAGGTCCTTGCTATCTCCATCATCATGGTGATAATGATGGAGGCAGGAGGGAACTCTGAAACGTTAGTAAACTTCTATCAGACTACACGGCGCTACAACCTCCTTGATTTAAACTAATAATATGAGAGGAAGCAAACAAATTATAAAGTTAGTCATTATAGTTTTCTACAACTTCCTATTGTCTTCTTCTTGTACATCTAAATATTCTCCTCTACACCTGTTTTCAGCCACCCTCAATCCAAGAATGGGAAGTGGAAAATACCCAAGTAGACATCATCTACTTAGTTCCAGAATGCCTTTGGTTTTAACTGAGCCATTTATAATGTTGTAATATGTCATTACCATTGATCCTAACAAATTCCTGAACTCTGCTTTATATTGATCAGAAGCATCTACCTAACTGTGAAATGGCATATCTGCCCATGTCTTACTTTTTGTAATGTTAAGATAGGTAAAGTTGTCCCTGTGCTTCATTACGCACCACACCATAATGATATATTCTGTACCATGTCAAAATAACATATGGGGATATGGAAGGAGTGGTCGGTAAAGTTTTTTAACCCTCCATTAGGAGGGGTTAGTTTAGTTTCTTACACAAGGTTGGTTGTGTTTTACAAACTTGACCAATCCACTCGAGGCGCTCCGAAAGGAGCGCTCCGCTCTAGTATAATTTAAATACAGAGGATTTGTTTACTGACCTGCTTACGCAACAATACAAATCTGTTGCTTGAAAACGTACGTGTTTGTTGTATCTTGAGACAACAATAGTAACAACACGCTGTGCATAAGTACAACGCAACAAAATGGGAGTCTCGATTTCTACAAGACCGAATTGTGGTGGCGCATAGGTAATGTACTTTATTTGCATGTTCTTTCTTAGCTTCTAACTTAAGAACGAAAATGTAGGTTGTGTTTTGAGTTACTACTTACTAATTGTGGTTATGAAATCGTAGTTTATGGTTATTATGTTTGTTTTATTGACGTAAATACGTCTATACGGAAGGGTCATTCGGTAAAAAAGTTACAGTGGAACCACGGTTCCGGAGAATTTGGCGTAAATACGTCTATACAAGAAGTTTATATATTGGCTTTATTCTAAATATTTTCTTTATACACGCTTTACAATTGAGATAAGTTTGATTAAAACATTGCTTAATCAACTTGAATTAGTTACACTTAAGATGGGTTATATGTTATAAAATTTGTACACTTTAGAGTATCAACATTTCGTGCAAACACCATATCTATACAAGATCTTGATCTAGTAGTACTACATTGAGGATTTGACATCAACATTAAGCCAAACGTTTCCTCCATAAATGTGACAAAGCTTTGATTTTCCTCCTTCTTAAAATAATATTAAAATCTCCTGTCAATATTATCGGCATTGTATTAGGATCTTCAGTGGCCATAACTGAAAACATTTGTATAATTTCTCAAATGACTCAAAATAAATCTCTTACAATCATCAATAGGTGTGTGGTTACAATTAAAACTTTTTCACCATTGACATTACACTCTGGAGTTCATTATTTAATACTTCTATGTTTTAACATTTTCTGTACTGTCTCATATATTCTGCGTTATGGAGTCTTTTAGCTTCAATGTCATCCATCTTGTACATAGTATGACACAACAATAGATTTCTTAATAATTCTTATATAAGATAAGTACCTGTGATATTGTAAAACGTTTTTACCAGCACAAAATTATATACTCTAAGAAGCACTTCTTCTAAAAGCGATTCACAGCTCAGCTCTTTCCCCAATAACGAAAGTGGATTGTTGACGGCAGTAATTAAGCACAACATTGCCGAATAAACAGATGACGTAACAATTATTTTCTTAGGGAACAACAATGCACGCAAGCTGACCATTGTCGGTCCATATTTACACATTTTTGGTATGGATCTTACACATCTTCGTTACGCTTTTGACGTAAATACGTCTATATTGAAGGGTCATTCCGCTAAAAAGTGTTACGAAAAAGTGACAGGAAAATGTGTAACGTGGTTACCTAGAAAATATCAACAATTTGTAAATATGGACTGACAACAATGGTCAGCTTGTATGCATTGTTGTGTTATCTAGGAAACGTCATCTGTTTGCTGGGCATTTTTTTTGTTATATTATTGCCGTCAACAATCCGCTTTCGTTATTGGGGAAAGAGCTGAGCTGTGAATCGCTTTTAGAAGAAGTGCTTCTTAGAGTAGATAATTTTGTGCTGGTAAAAAGTTTTACAATATCACAGGTACTTATATTATATAAGAATTATTACATTACATATCATTACATTCAGCTACCACAGACCCATCTTAAGCGTAACTAATTAAAGTTAAATAAGCAATGTCTTAATCAAACTATTTACTTAATTGTAAAGCATGTATAAAGGGAATATTTAGCATAAAGCTAATATATAAACTTCCTTTCATTGTATTTATTGCTTAAATATAATTTAAATACATAGACGTATTTACGTCAGATTCTCCGGAACCGTGGTTCCACTGACAATTTTTTTAACATAAAAGATACTAGGGTGTTGCAGTTTATTATAATTTATAGTTTTGACGTAAATACGTCTATAAGGAAGGGTCATTCGGCAAAAAGTGTAACGAGAAAGGGAAACGAAAAAGTGTAACAAGTGTACCTAGGGAACGTCGTGTTTACTCGGAATTATTGTTACCTAGGAAACGTCATCTGTTTACTCAGCATTGTTGTTACCCAGGAAACGTCATCTGTTTACTCAGCATTGTTGTTACCTAGGAAACGTCATCTGTTTACTCGGCATTGTTGTTACCCAGGAAACGTCATCTGTTTACTCAGCATTGTTGTTACCCAGGAAACGTCATCTGTTTACTCAGCATTGTTGTTACCTAGGAAACGTCATCTGTTTACTCGGCATTGTTGTTACCCAGGAAACGTCATCTGTTTACTCAGCATTGTTGTTACCCAGGAAACGTCATCTGTTTACTCAGCATTGTTGTTACCTAGGAAACGTCATCTGTTTACTCGGCATTGTTGTTACCCAGGAAACGTCATCTGTTTACTCAGCATTGTTGTTACCTAGGATACGTTACATTACATTACATTTTATTACATTACATTAAAATACATTACTTTACATTACATTCATCTAGCACAGACCCATCTTAAGCGTAACTAATTAAAGTTAAGCATTCAAGCATTTTTGTTACCTAGGAAACGTCATCTGTTTACTCGGCATTGTTGTTACCTATAAAACATTTCATTACATTACATTAAAATACATTACCTTACATTACATTAAAATACCACAGACCCATTTTAAGCGTAACTAATTCAAGTTGAATAAGCAATGTCTTAATCAAACTTATCTCAATTGTAAAGCAGGTATAAAGGAAATATTTAGAATGAAGCCAATATATAAACTTCCTTTCCGTAAAGACGTATTTACGTCAAATTCTCCGGAACCGTGGTTCCACTGACAACATTTTAGTAATTTATAGTTTATTTAACGATGCTTTTTCAGTAGTTCAGACTGTATAGCGTCAAATGAGAGGTTGATAATGAATAAAGAATTGGAAAGGATGTGAAAGGAAGCGGTAGTGGCCTAATTTTGGCCACTCTCCCGGCATGTGCCTAGAGATACTGAGGAAAAAACACGGAAATTCCAGTCATGATAGCCGGCCTCCGGGCCGAGATTTGAACCCGGTAACTCCTGAATACAAAGTAGGAGTGCTAATCACTCTACCACGACGTTCGTTGACAAAATTATTTTCAACGGGGTTGAGAAAATAAATTTTTACAAAATACTTTAATGAACGCTCCATTCAGTGGGCGAATTGCGTGATTTAAGCAGTCGGTATAGTGACTGGCTACGGACTGGGCGACCGGGGTTCGATCCCCGACGGGGGCAGAGGATTTTTCCTCTAGCATCTGCGTCCAGACCGGCTCTGGGGTCCACCCAGCCTCCTATCCGATGGGTACCGGGGTCATTTCCGGGGGGTTAAGCACGGCCGAGGCGTGATGCTGACCACTTACCCTCATCTAGTGCCGAGGTCAAGGAAGAGAGGAGCTATACCTCCACTCACCCCAAGCGCCTACATGGCGTATAGTGGGACAGCTTTACTTTACTTTTTTACATGTAAAATAAGGATACTTTAGGTCATATCTGTAATTATAATTTGTTACAGAGCTAAAACAATGACCCAACCCCATGCCACCTTGAAGACCTTCAAGGTACTCAGCCATCTAGGAAAAGGCGGTACGTACAACTTTCTGTTAATATTTCGCTAATTAGGTGTGTATTTATGTTTGTAAAACATGGACCTGATTTCTGAGCCTTATGGATCAATTGGCAGAGCAGAGTAGAAGCAGAAGTAGTAAGAGAAGTGCAGCCCAACCTCAGTTTGGGAACAAACTTTGGTTATATCTAATCATAACCTTCTTAAACTCAGAGACAAATCAAAATGATACATCAGAATTATCAGAGATCTTTGCTTGTTTCCGTAATCAGTTGTAGAAGACGACAGGGAACAGAGAGAAATTTTCTATATCTCCAAGGCAATCAAAATATTCTCCCAACAGTATTTTTCTTTCTCTGACGGATGATATTGTTTTTAAATGTCTTCTGAGAAAACTGGACTGGCATCCATTATGTCTGTTTCATGATGGAGAAGAATATAAAGATATATAAATTCTTAAACTAAACAAAAACCACACTTACAATGTTAACCAACCTCAAGGAGGTATTTAAGAACATACTCACTAATGGAATTCTTAAACGGGTGGACAATAAGGAGGTCAGAATTTTCTTCCTAGCACACTTTCATGTTAACTACAATTGAATCAGGGGTTAAATATATTGTTGCAGGGTGGGGAGGAGGGGAAAAAAATCACAGCAAAGTTCTGTAGCCTGCTTCTTGTTTCCGATGTCAATAACAATTTATGTCTGCATTGTGACAGCACTACTAAAGTATCCCACTACTGCCATTTATAAATATAAGTGACCGATCTTATTAAAGACAAAGTATTTTGTTTATTTTAATGTAATAAGCTCAGAATCAGGTGTTAATGAAAGTGGTGTAGACCAGTGGTATTCAACTTTTTTTATTCTCGTACCCCCAGATATAATTTCTCTTCAACTTTGTACCCCCAAAGTTGTTGGTGTATGCTTCAAATTATACATAGTATATAATCTACATCTAAAATAAATTAAATAAATTACATTACTGATTATTCAGTGTTTATCATAAAATAATGTATATTTTTTAAATTTCACGTACCCTGTAAGATGGTTTCGCGTACCCCCGGGGGTACGCGTACCCCAGGTTGAATGCCACTAGTGTAGACCATACTCTACTGAACAACATATTTTATTGTTTAATATTATTTAAACAGTGCCCATCGAAGACCTGCAAAGAACATATTTGTGCACAAATATAAAAATGATAGGATTTGAACTAGTTCCTAAATTATCAAATTGTACGGAGTTCACGTGACCGGGTCAAAGAATATTGAACACATTATTACAATAAAATTTATAACTATGAAAATATCAAGCTCGCAAATTTAAGTGAGATTTCATTTCTGTGAGCCTGTAGTGTTGTTCATAGTAAAAAGTAAAGTTTGTCCCGCTACGTGCCATGTAGGCGCTTGGGGTGAGTGGAGGTATAGCTCCTCTCTTCCTTGACCTCGGGACTAGATAATGGTGAGTGGTCAGCATCACGCCCCGGCCGGCTTTACCCCCGGGAAAGGACCCCGGTACCCATTGTAGAGGAGGCTGGGTGGGCCCCAGAGCCGGTCTGGACGCAGAGGCTAGAGGAAAAATCCTCTGCCCCCGTCGGGGATCGAACCCCGGTCGTCCAGCCCGTAGCTAGTCATTATACTGACTGAGCTATCCCGGCTCGAAATTAAATTCTATCATCATTTAAAATTACAACTGTGATGGGAACTATTTTAGTGAAGATTTCTGTCTTCTGGGTTGTTGCACTGTGAATATTCATCGCCCTGATGACGGAGGCAGTATGACCTCTGAAACGTTGGTAAACATCGACCAGACTACACAGCGCAACAGCCCAGAAGACAGAAATATTCAAACTTCGCTGTGAAAACCTTAAATCTTACAACTATTTTAGTGTTTCTTCAATAGTGTAAGGAATGTGTATTATTAACTCTTTTTAGCCGTGAAAGTTTGATATTGCACAAAACTTTCATAAAGAACTCTCTTCTTTATGAAGGTAGAGTTTGCAGATATGAGGGCCCTCTGTTGAGCAAATATCAAAGATGACACATAATTGAGTGATTTTACAGGATATGGGAACGTGTACCTCGTTCGTAAGAAAGGCGGTCTTGATGATGGCTCACTGTACGCTATGAAAATAATGGAGAAGCCTGATGATGCATTATCACTTCAGGATAGTATAACAGAGCGTAAAGTGCATGAAAAAGTAAGCAACATCCCATTCTTGGTCGGTCTCCACTACGCCTGTCAGACAGAAATGAGGCTGTACCTGATAATTGGTGAGTACATAAAAAAATTATAAAGACGTGTATTTATTATCACTGTAAAAACAGATTTTAAGAACTGAGCTGTCTCATTAGGGATCTGACCATGTTCACATATAAATAATTTTAATCTTAAGTACCCAATGCAATACAATTTAATATTAATATATAGATATATATTTATTATACAAGTCTATACACAAACTTTTAAATTGTTGATGTTTAAATTTTAAAATTTAAAATCACCATTAATATTCTGCGCCATTCATTGTTATTTCGATGTTACAATATTACGCTATATATTACAACATGTTTCAATGTCATAGCATCATCTTCAGGTTTTTATCATTTAAAACTATTCTATATTTATTAATGCACGCTTAAATTTTAACATCTACAATTTAAAAGTTTGTGTATAGACTTGTATAATAAATATATATCTGAATTTTGAACACAAACATGACGCATCTAAACTATAAAATTAATATATAGTTTTACAATTTAATGCTCAATTTGAGTAAATGTAATAAATATTATAATTGTAATTTTATTCAGAAAACATTACCCAGTATACACAACACACAACAGATTAGTAGCATGTAGAAGTGTATGAAGACGGGCAAATAAGCATGCGACTTGTATCACGTATAAGATAAAGTATCAGTATGTGTTTTGTGTAAAGACAGTAACTATAAAGAAACAAATTCTAACTACAACGATGCTCTAACATGAAACAGCACCATAACTGCATGTGAAGGGCCCTCTTTGGGCTGCGGGTATCGTCTCGTAGAGAGGCGTACATCACCACTTTGTGAGAGATCCCAGATTCATTCTTAACTTGGAGAGAAACCCATTGTCTCTTTCTAAACTGTCTTGTCAGCTTTCGATTTCTGCCGAGTGTCACTTTGCAATATCGCTAGTACTGAATTCAATATGCAACTCAGTATAATTCAGTGAACTCTATAATAACCACCATTAAATGTAACAGCAGAAATCATATAACACTGCGATCACAAAAAGCAAACCAAATAAGTAAAGACAGCTCAGAACTTGCAGCATAACAAAGCTGTCCTAGTGACACATGGCCACAAGGTGAAGGGGGGATAAAATCCTTCCATTGCTTGGAAGCTATTATAGTAGCAGTAAGCGTCCTTACAGTAAAAAGGTCGTGTCGTTATTGTTCCAGACTATTATGAAGGTGGTACTATGACAAATCTCTTAAGACAGAAAGGTCCATTTACAGAAGATCAAGCCAGAATTTATATAGCAGAAGTTGTCCTCGCAATAGAGCACCTTCACAAGGTAGGTACACTGTTGCACTATGGTCCTTTCTTTGCCAATAAACTACACAAGATCGTATAAAACCTAAAAGCACTTAACTTATTAATTACACAACTGCACAATTTTTTACTTCATTCAATACTTTTTTATTCACTACACGGTGGTCTAGCGGTTAAAACGCTGGCCTTGTAATCCTGGGGTCTTGGGTTCGATTCCCGGCTGTGCCCGAATTTATAACTTGTGTTGGGCAAGGCCGTGGTCTAGGCAACACGGAGTTTTCCTCCGTGGCATCCCAACAATTACTCCATTCACACACAGAAGAAGGCAATGGCAAACCACTTCTGGATCATCTGCCAAGAACGTATATGAACAGGTCCCAGTCCGAGAAAAGGATGGAAGGATCCTGTTCATATGGACCTGTCGTCAGACAGAACACTAAATAAATAAATAAACATAAAAAAACAATTTTTAATTTCTGTAAAAAATATCTGAAGTGATACCAAAAGCTTACTGCATCAACCTCAGAATTTCTGCTTATTTATTCTAAATAATGCTTTCAGGTTTAATTAGCACGGAATCTGATTGTTAAATTTCCCCCACAGTAACATGGCGGGATCTATCTTGCTTATTAATAATAATTTTATGTTTATGCGCAAAGTGTGTAAGCAACAAGGTAGAAAGATAGTAACTAATAAACAAACTCACCTGCTGAGAAGTTATGCATTTGTTTCTTTCAGATGAGAGTAATCCACAGAGATTTGAAACCAGACAACATTCTATTGGATGCTCGTGGTCACGTCGCAGTCGCAGACTACGGCATTAGTAAAACATTCCGCAGTCCTAAAAAGGTAAATTAAATATCCACCTTATCTCTTGGTCGGTTTACTTACAGGAACATACACGGTGAAAATCTAGGAGCTATGTGGACCACTGTATCAAACAGTATTATTTATTTGACAGTCGTCAAAGTACAAGAACCAAAAAGAGGGGAGAGGTTTCATGTGTTAGACCACACATGCTGAAGAGTATTTAGGAAAAACATATAACTAACAGATGTCTGAAGTTCTTTGAATCTGAGGGGTGAACTCAAAAGTACAGAAATGTATTATCTATAGCACCGCCACACGTAATTTTCTCCTTCGGAGTTTCTTAAATAGTTATTATATAGTTCGAAAACCAATGTACCAGTCCAGAACCCCTGTAACTGGTGGAATTAAAAAATTTGAACTGGCCAGCAAATCACGTGTGAAAGATCCTACGCTAGTAAGTCATGTGTGGAGGTTCCCACGCTAACAAGGGATCTGGATATTGTTAAGAAAAAACCTTGGAAAATGCCAAACTGGAAAATCAAGGATGTGGTCTTCAGCATTAGACGTGCTCAAAGTTTTGTTTCTATTAGTAGAGAGTTGCTTTGTGTCTGATTCTTGTCACAGATATTTAAAATGTTGTTTCGATCAACAGGCCAAACGTACATATTCATTCTGCGGGACTAGAGAATATATGGCTCCAGAAGTCATCAGATCCAAAGGTTACGGCTTAGTAAGTATCTTATATACCTTGAAAATGTGAAAATAATGATTTCACTGCTTCATGTAACTGAACTAACAGTATAATTAATTTACTAATCTGAGTGTTTGGAGCTGCAAATAGAAACTCCTTTAACAATGACAAATGCATGAATTTGTCAGTATACGTTTTAGGTGGCAGAACTGAATTTGGTGCCATTTGGTACGATGACTGATACATATTTGCCAGAAAAATAGAATTTAAAATACAAGTACTGAAATTTTCAATAATTGTTCTTTAGTATCATTCCCTTCATCTGCCCCAAACAAGAAAGAGCTTTAAGTGTCTATTTTCGTTGTATTATTTCCCTTCCCCACCCCCCAAAAGAAAAGGGGGGAAAAATTTACTTAGATACAGACTGAGCTTTAAAGAATAAATGTAGTATATTAAGAGATTTTGAATTAAAATAAAGACCAAAAGTACTTCTGAACTCTCAGTAGTTCAAAAGGCATTAAAGAATGTACGAAATCTCAGGCACTTTAACAAAGTAACCTTGAAAATTTGCTCCTATTACCTTTATCATTACCTCTCTCTCTGTCTACAGGCAACATTTCGGGAAGGACTTAACAGATTTTAATGACACGTGTTGATTAATGTGAAATGAAATAAACAAAGGCTTCTGTCTGGTAGATGTCCACCAACGTTTCAGAGGTCATACTGCCTGTATCATCTGGACGATGATCACATTAATCGCCCTGATGATGGAGGCAGTATGACCTCTGAAATATTGGTGGGCATCTACCAGACAACACGGCGCAACAACCCAGAAGACAGAAATCTTCATACTCACCGCTGTGAAAACGTCAAGTCTTACATGAAATGAAATAGTTTGCCTGTACAATGAGAACTTAGAACAGTGGATAATAAAGTGATTTTTAAGGTTATGACCAAGTTTTCGCGTGGAAAACTCAGCACAGTCTGTCTGGCCAAGAATCAAACTGATACCTATGTGAATTAGATAAATGAAGAAAGAATATTTTTCATACGTAACTGAAGGCAATAAAGGAACAACATTGGTTTCTGTTTCTGGAGACACTTGTGAAAACGTGTCTCAAACATGACGAAATTAAAATGACTGAATGCAGTTGTTGACCTTAATCTGAATTGTTGCAGGCAGCTGACTGGTGGAGTGTTGGCGTACTAGCGTATGAGATGGTGAAAGGAGTCAAACCATTTAAATATAATAAAGATTGCTCTGATTGCACGCTATTTAGGTAAGTCCTTATCATTTGGAAAGAGATGTGTGTTTCCTGTGAACACCATGTTGCTTTGAATAAATTTCTACACAAATTAGTTAGTGGCTAATACCATGACTGTGAAACTTCAGTAAATTAGGTGGACACATTTAAAACTTATAGAGAATTAACTTTAAGAAAGGGGGAAAAAAATGCAAGCACAACTATGACCACAACCATTAAGAAATGAAGTTGGTGGAGGACGTCGACTGAATTTAAGGGACAGAGTAATAGTTTCTAAAGCTGAATAACATAACATGTTTAATCTAATCCAGTGGTCCCCAACCTTTTTGTGCCTACGGGCACATTTGAGAGTTTATGAGATCGTGGCGGGCACCAACCAATTAACAAAGTCAAATTTTCTCTTCTCTGGATAAATAAGATATAGACACCAAATAATACGCAAAACAACACGACGTTTAGAGATACAAGAAACCACGTGATCAAAAATACGTACTTTTATATGTACAATTATTATTATTCAAGTGGTAAGTTAGTGTGATGTTTGGCACTGCATTTCATCTGCCATTTTTTCAAATTTGGGTTGTGTGGGATGATGTTGCTGCTCGCAAACAATCGTAAAGATGGGCGTCAGTAAGTCGAGTCTGTGCTTTGATTTTATAATGTTCATGGTTGAACGGCCTTCATTATTCAGTATAACCTCTTTTGGTAACAACGCGGGCACCCAAAGAAAGCCTTGGCGGGCGCCGCGTTGGGGACCACTGACCTAGACCATCTTCCTTATCTCTTGTATAACCTACTCTTGATATCTTCTTACAAATTAAACACTAATCAGGTCTCTTATTTTTAACAAGCATGTTTTTAATTGCAAATACAAGAATGGATATTTATTTTACAGTAAAATTCTGAATTGCAAACCGGTAATGCCAAGGAGTGCATCCAAGGACATGAGAGATTTGATAACCAGACTTTTAGAAAAACAACCAAGATACCGTTTATGCACAGGAAAACGTGATGCTAAGGAGATCAAGACCCATCGATTCTTCCGCGTAAGTTCTTTGCCTGCGTCTGTTACATACACACCTGTATAAATGTTTTAGTTCTAAGCTGTCTTTTCCATGCAATGCACAGGGGAAAATCAGGCACAGTTTGCGACTTTTATCTCCAGAATAAATATCATATATATTTGAGGATAAAAATAACAGGTTTAGGAAGACAGTACATAATGTACTGTTAAATTAGAATTTCTGAAGAATGCTCTCAGCACATTCCTTAAATTTCCTAACAACTTCTTTGAAACCCTGATGGCATAATTAAATTAATACTTCATTTCAAAATCTTCGTCTTTAAATTGACATGTTCTCACGTCTACCTTGCACACTTTACTCTGTAATCAGAATTAATGTTTGTTCTTCGTCCTACAGGACATCAACTGGGAAGATGTCAAAAATAAAGTAATACCAATGCCATTCGTGCCAGTTTTTGATCACGGAATTAATAACACCATTCAAGAATATTCAATTTTGGAGCCACCCATCTCTGAGATGGAGAGGGGAAAAACTGTCAAGGTCAGAACAAGTACATTGTCCAATATTTAAATATTTAGTGTTTAAAATCAGGATTTATTTCTGACGCTCCTACTACCTTCGGAAAACATTTTCAAAGCCGAGAGCTATATTGTCTCGAAGGAGTCAAGGCAATTAAGGCTTCGACCGGGATGTTCTTTTGTTAAATCTTATGTGGTACCGCCTGATTCGACTTCTAATGGTTAAGTGAAGTGTTTTCTTCGCGGTACGGTCTGGATTCGTAAATATTATGAAGACGAGCTTCGGCTTCTAAGGGTTAACCAGCTGATTTTCGTAATGGTGAGGTGTAGTGTTTTCTTCGCGGTACGGTCTGGATTCGTAAATATTATGAAGACGATCTTCGTCTTCAAAGGGTTAAGAATGAACGTCCTTCGACCTTAGCCAATGTTTGTGCTCTGGAACTCTGATATGGTGCAGCGAATGAAACCACGACTATCATGGTGAATTGCAGATGATAATAAAATTGTTGGAAATATTTTATGACTGAGGTACAGCCTGCTACTGAAAACAGAGCTTAATATGAGCAGAAAATATTGTGAAGTCTTTTTGAGAAGCTGATAGTACGCTCAGCTAGTTTCAGAACTGGGCGTGTATAACAGTTCTTAACATGCTACTTCTTTTATGGCAAGGAGTTGTTTGCGTATCACCCATGTCCAATATATTTGCAGCCACCCTCCATATCTCCATATATACTTTAATACATTGGTGGCTGACTACATCGAGTTGACTCGGGATCGATATCAGTGATCGACTTTTACTACATCAAGTTGACTTGGGATCGATATTAGTGATCGACTTTTACTACATCGAGTTGACTCGGGATCGATATCAGTGATCGACTTTTACGTTAGCAATTTTTAATATTTAGACCCTAATACGAGAGAAACATGTTTAATTTTTATGGGCCTATGAGTTCTATAATGACAATACCCATTTTACTAAACATGTTTCCACAAAACTTAATTTCTTTTTACCTTATAAACACCGCGGCAAAGAAGATACATTACGTCTGAATTTACTTACTGATATGTGACCTTTGTAACTGGTATTGCAGGGTTATACATTCCCACCACCAGAATTTATTCCTAATGGAAATTCTTCTCGCAGTTCCTCTCAGTGCTCAGACACAGTAAGTAATAATATTTTAGCTGAATTAATTTCTCAGAAGTTTTGTCTTTCAAATATACACGTTGCAAGTCATTATATTAAGAGTTGTTGCTCTTTATTTTAATCTAACATAATAAATTATATTTTTATTGTTCAGCTTTTAAACATACACAAGAAATTAACAAAACTAATTATTTAATAAACAGCTACAGCAAAACCTTCATATTTGACTATTATAAAAATTAGGAATGATGAAAGTACTAAATGAAGAAATCATTGCACGAAACTGACTCCTGTTTTTGTGTCCAGAATGCAGAACCAATGGCGAAGAGAAACATTATTAAACGTCAACCTAAAAGAAACATTCCCAACAGAATTCCTGAACCAGGTAAATATCTTATTTCACAATACATGTACAATTTCAAATTTATCCAGACAATAAAGCTCCATACTGATGTTGCTCTCTTGGGTTTTAATGCTGTGAGGACATGCAAGTACACGCCAACATTTCACAGAAACATAGTGCCTCAATTGTCAACCCTGAAGATAGTGGCAGTATAATCTTCCAAAACATTGGTATCATCCTACAAATCCATATGGCTTTATAACCAAGGAGACCGACATTGACAACCTCAAATCCCGCATAGTAAAATTCTGTTTCCTTTATTTCTGTATAAAAGGAAATTTAATTACATTATATGAACCCTGTGCTTATTTTACGTAAAATCTTTGTAATAGTTTAAATTTACTCGCTTTAAGTATTGTATTATTATGACTTGTCACCTGACTGACTTGTGGATCCATGCAATGTAATTAATACGGATAATTTGTGTGCGCGTGTGTGAATTTGTCATCTGCACAGTTTACAAATACTGATGTGCAAAATTCTTTTACAGCTATCAAGGCTGGTCCTTCCAAGGCAATGCCATGCAAGCAGAAGCGGAAACCTAGCTTCAAACAGGCTGTACCACCTTGCAAGAAGCATAAATATGGCCGCTCACCGCATGACACTGAAGACGTCACAACCAGCGAAACTTAAAAAACAGATACCATTTAAATGGCAAAGGGAAAGCAGTCAACTTACAGCCACACTGCCCTATGGGTGCATCGCATGGGCCATCACAGCCAAGAAAAGCATAGCATGGCCCAGTGCCATTCAGCACGGAACAGCATTGCTCGGCTGTGCCCATCTTGGCCAAGCAGTGCCCTGCAAGACCCTAGTACCACTTAGCACAGAAAAGTAAAGTCCAACTGGGCTTTCCTGGCAATACTGGATTCTGCTGAGTGATCCTGGGCCGTCCTGGATGGTATTTGGCCTTGCTGAGCCAACCTTGGCCCAATAACACCCTGCAAGGCTCAGCAAAGCCCATCAGGGCCCAACACAGCCCATTTCAGCAACGCTCATATCAGTTTTATTATTTTGTAAGCACCTGTACAAAAAATCAACAATAAAATATCAACTCAATTATATCAGATGATGGGTGTCGTCTGGATTGATGCGCTGTGTAGTCTGGTAGAAATTGACAGATGTTTCACAGGTCCTTGCTGCTTCCATCAACAGGGTGATTAAGACTGCAAGGACCTCTGAAACGTTGGTAAACTTCTGCCAGACCACACAGCGCAACAACCCAGAAGACGGAAATCTTCATACTCTGATGACGGAGGCAGTATGACCTCTGAAACGTTGGTTAACATCGACCAGACTACACAGCGCAACAACCCATCTTCAGAGTCACTGTCGTGAAAACCTCAAATCCTACATGAATTATATCAATTACCAAAAATCAGTTGTCCTAGTCAGACATTTTCTTTCACGGTGGAAAAGGATGTCTGACTTGCATTCAGGAGGCACCCAGTTTAAATCTTGTTCAGGCACTAAGCCAAGAGTCAATAACTGAACCTCCAGTTAAGCAGCAGTTAAATTCAATGTATAAATTCCCACCCTATTTTTTATCAAAGAGACATTTTAAAACTGTCCACCCACGCAGGCCTAGGTCTTGCAAACAGCATTTCTGAGTAGCATTTCGTATGCAAAGGGATTCTGAATCATCACGTATCAGGTCTCACTTCCAACGACAGACTTACGGCTTATCTGCAGTGGACGAAAATGAGGACACTGATGCATGCATTTGAGAATTTCTGTTATTCGTCGAGTTTAAACAATATGACGACTTTCGCCATTAGAAGGGTAAAACTACATTTGTTAGTGAAGTAGAGGGGGGAAATGTTATCGAGGGAGTATAATTACAACGATAAGAAAACAGTACAAAACTAAGTCCTGTTTCTTCCAGTGAACAAGGAAATTCCTATTCTGGAATGTAGAATCATGAAATAAAACAATTAAATGTAAAAGGAAGAAAAATTACAACATTAAGTACCTACATCTTTTCATCCGGTCTGTCAGTAAACACCTTTTCAACTTCCTCCATGAATCATTTCGTCCTTTGTTTCTGCACAGACAGCTCGTTACATGAGCGACAATACGCGGCAACACCGAATCTAATGATGGGAAATTAGCCACAAGGCGCACTGAGTCTGTTATTCTTCTTTTTCAGGGGTAGCCAACTTGAAAACAACACACTAAAACTTATCCTCTGATCACGACTCATGAAACCTGTACCACAGACGTGTATCACACAATGTAACGTTGCCCCCTTTCCTCTCACATTCTCTTTTATTATCTTCCGTTTCTTTCTCTCACCCTCCTCTGCTTCATTTGTTTTTCTCTCTCTCCCTTCCTTCCTTACTTTCTTACTCACATTCTTTTTCATTTTCCTTTTTCAGTCCTCCTTTCGAAACACACCATAAAAGTGTGTAAGAAGTGCGTATGCAGCAGAGTGGTAAATCTCCATGCATTACTAAAGCACTCGGCACTAGACAAATGTGTGTTCAGCCTGCCGATACGTCTGACCCATCCACTGGCGCCAGTGACGGAGGGAGGGATGCGGCGGAGAACAGAACCTTTGCAACGTTACGTAAACTGACTTTCTTCGTGCATCCATAAACCACGGATAAATCACAGAAACGCTCTAAGATTGTAGTCTTTTGGGTAGCTGTGCCTTGTATATATGTACACCAGCGTTTCGGGAGGAACATGCTGCCTCAGCCTTTAAGGCTGAATTAACTTCAATCAACATGGTGCAGGAACACAAATCAATATCTTTCCTTCCAGCGCCATAAACACTGTGGAAGTCCTGCATATAAACACGTTTTAACTAGAAACATAAAAAAACGTAATCGCCATTGTTTTAGAGTTCCTTGTAGGCTCTGCGTCATTCGTATACCTACCACAAACAATAAGCGAGCAAAGATATCTCAGTGGGTGATGATTGGCTGATTGGACGACAGCGGTTCAATCCTCGACAGAGGAGCGCAGCGAAAATCACCCTGTATTCGCCACCCGGCTTTAAAATGGGTGCCGGTGATTACAATTCATCAGCAATCAATTCAGCAATGCTGTTAAATTAATTTATTTTAAAACTTTGTCTAATTTTCACATTAATTTCACAGTTTCACAACCGTGAAGGTCTAAAATTTCACTGCCGCAGAAACCTTAAATCTACTGCTTAAATTACCCATTTCACAAATTTAAATCGTCTAATGTATTCTGCAACACTCTGTATAATCGTATCCGTCTTCTTAGGGTCCATGGAAAAGAAAATTAAATTTTAGGCTCATTATTTCTCGTATTACATGTACAAATAAAACATTATTAACCCATTTCAAAGAAAATATATTGTTATAAAATGAAAAAAAAATCATTCGAGGAAAAATAAAAAAATTGATTGTGGTGATTTGTCACAAATTATGTAATTTAATAAATGTCTTTGATTATTTTTGGAAAATTTAATTCTAATTTTGTGAGATTCTGGTCTACTTCTAAATCCAAATCAGTTCCTGTTGAATTTTCTTAAAAACAATAGTGGATTTAAGGTAGTTAAAATGTTGGACAACCCTGATCTATGTTGTAGCACGAATATTGTTGTGCGAGAGTTTTAATCAATGTCAGAAAGATTTCTGTCAAAAACGGAGGAAGATTGTTGCCGAGTGAGAAGCTGTGTCGTGTGAACTTTGTGACGAATCATCCAACACGCCGTGGCGCATTGTTCAGAAACATAAAAGCATCGCGAGTCGTCTTTGCTTTTGTGACGTCAGTTCGATGTGATTAATATCGCTTCAAATTTTGTACAGAGTGTGATCAATCTGAAGATTTTAAACACCGCCCAGAAAGTAAGATCAATACTGGTTTCTTATCATTAATTTCCTAACGATTTCCATTCAACACAGTGAATCACACGTCTGAAATAGCCAATTACTTCCGGAACTTTTATAGCATTTCACTGACATTGTTCCATTTTGTGCGAAATTTTAAAATGTAATGCCCATTTAAGAGGCATTATTTACTACGTGCTTTCAGAAGCCAGGGGTACATTTTACCAGGTATTTAACTGTGACTGGAACACCACAGATGCATAGCAGTGTAGTATACACTACACGTATAAAACATTCTAACCCAATAAACTTTATTAGATTGACGATAAATTTGTGGTTTATTTCATAGTGCTAACTCTGAAACTAATTTATCCAACGTAACTGGAGACATCAATGATTTTACGTCAGACACATTTTTTAAAGTTGAATACAACAAATAGAAAAGCAAGGGAGTTTTCCTCCGGGGGCTTCCCCGGTTTCTCCGTGGCATCCCAAAAATTACTCCATTCACACGCAGAAGAAGGCAATGGCAAACCACTTCTGGATCATCTGCCATGAACGTATATGAACAGGTCCCAGTCCGAAAAAAGGATGGAAGGATCCTGTTCATATAGACCTGTCGTCAGACAGAACACTACAAATAAAAAAAATAAAAAAAAGAAAGAAAGAAAGAAAGAAAGAAAAGAAAAGTTCCCAGATGTTATTTAATCATTTAATTACAATTCCTGTCGCTAAAATAAATACCGGTGAGACGAAACTATTCATGTTCAATATTCGCTGAATATCTATACGTAAATTTCTGTATTTTAATTTCTTAAAATGTCGCCATATATGAGGGCAAAGTAAAACTAAAATTACAAAAATCGGGCCCGAATACGTAGAGCACAAAATTCGAAGGAGAATGACACCGAAAACTCCGGGCCCGGACCCGAAACCAACGCGCAGTACTGCCGCGAATATAGGCAACGTAAGCGCGCTCGGACAACTCAGGCGGCATCTGACGAGCCTGGGTCAAGTATGGATGTGTACCAATTAAGAAATAATCATTGATAAAAATGATTATATTTACAATATCCCTAAGTTAAACTATTAATTATTAACTAATATTTTCGTTAAGAAAAAATAATATAAAAGAACTTTTATGAATTTTTTTTTCTTCATATGTAATAGATAGGTATAGTTCGATAGATGAAATTTTGAATTTTTGTTTTGTTTTGTTTATTAGATGAAAGTGTTGTTTTGAAGAGGAGTGTATATGTTACAACTCATCCTGGGCTCCAAGTGTGTATCTCAAAAACTCAAAAAGATACGAGGCTGTGAATTTGAAAAAGTTTGAAAATTTTCCTATTTTCTTAAAATGTCGCGATATATGAGGGCAAAGTACACGCAAGGGAAAACTTGTATAGATTTGACATTTGCCAAGAGGTATTCAAATAATTTCAAAGCCATGTGTATCCTACTTCTCATACCACTACCCTGTATTCAATAAATGTAAGTTGCAAATGAATTAAACGATTCAAAACAAAAATTTTGTTTAATTTCAATATACTATTCACGATTGACGTTTTCACGAAAATAACTGCGGCAGTGCCTATCAATTTTTTTAAAAGTAATTTTATTTGTGTGCATGTTTCCAGTAGCTTAATTTCTTCCCATTTCTTTGTCTCTGCCTGCTTTGCTTCTTTTCAGTTTTTGTCTATTTCCGTCTAATTTTATTTTGTTGTTTCTGAAATTCTTTGCTTCTCTAATTCTTTCTCGTTCCATGTGCACCCCTGGTATAGAAACAACTGTACAGTAGTACAAAGTTTCCACAGAGAAGAAAAAGGTCTACCACTCCTCTGCCGCTTCATATGAACAACCTCTTTGGATGCGAAGAATTCTCCTATGTGTCAGATGGTAGTACAACAGATAGCGCTACTATATATATCACTGTCCATTGAATTCAATACCGAAAAAGCAGGTGCAGGAGATGTTTTGATAAAACGCACGAGATGTTTCTAGTGTAGTCCTAACGGAAGGCGCACAACACTGTGTTGGAAATAAAGCTTAGCATATTGCAGAGAAAGCATTCCATCTTATCTTTACGTGTACTTTTTTAATTTTCCGTGCAATCTTATAATTTGTTGTGGCATAACAAAAATGAAATCTTAGATGATATATTGAACAGATGAACTAAATATGAGATATGTGGAAATATTATAAATCGATAATGTAATTTTAAATGTAAATTGTCAAAACAGTACTTTGAATAATCAAAATTGTACGATTGATATTATGGGAATTTACAGTAAAAAATAACTTCCTTGTAAGAAATTTAAACATGGACGAAACTTACTTAAATTGTTACTGTTTTTTAATTAGCGCAATTTTGCGAAAGGAGTTTCAACTTGCATAGCTCCACACATTTTCTGATATTTTGTATATTTTTTTTCCATTATTACATATTCCGACCAAGACTAAAGTTTCGCACCGTCGCCATGTTATTAATTGTTCACACGTAACAAATAGTTTATATAGACGTACGAATGTTAGTAAATTAGTAATTAATATTTTGTTATTTTGCATTCAGTAAACAATTTCCGAAGCCGAAACTGCATATTCTTTAAATGTCTATATGACACTAACCATTAACCAACGCCAATTTGCTCTCACCTTGCACGGAAATCCTGTTACTAGTAAATTAATAATTGCTGTGTCTACAAACAGGTAGGAGCTCCAGGGACATGACGTTCATAACTTTTATTAAAGTCCCTTAATTGGTTATAAAATTATTAGAAGGGACAAACTCACAAAATATATGAAGATTCTGCCAAGTGTCTGAAGTGCTTGATCTCTTCAGGTTATCTGAATGCATTTATGCTGGCCTTGTAATCCTGGGGGTCTCGGGTTCGATTCCCGGCTGTGCCCGAATTTATAACTTGTGTTGGGCAAGGCCGTGGTCTAGGCAACACGGAGTTTTCCTCCGGGGGCTTCCCCGGTTTCTCCGTGGCATCCCAACAATTACACAGAAGAAGGCAATGGCAAACCACTTCTGGATCATCTGCCAAGAACGTATATGAACAGGTCCCAGTCCAAGAAACGGATGGAAGGATCCTGTTCATATGGACCTGTCGTCAAACAGAACACTAAATAATAATAAGATGAGGTGGTCTAGGGTTAGATCGCTGGCCTTGTAATCCTGGGGTCTCGGGTTCGATTCCCGGCGGTGCCCGAATTTATAACTTGTGTTGGGCAAGGCCGTGGTATAGGCAACACGGAGTTTTCCTCCGTGGCATCCCAACAATTACTCCATTCACACACAGAAGAAGGCAATGGCAAACCACTTCTGGATCATCTGCCAAGAACGTATATGAACAGGTCCCAGTCCAAGAAAAGGATGGAAGGATCCTGTTCATATGGACCTGTCGTCAGACAGAACACTAAATAAATAATAAATAATGTATTTTTATCAGTTCCACACGTGTTACATTATCATCCTGATAATATTAAGTGAAGATAACAAATTATCAAGTTCCTCAAGCCTTCTCTGTATTTCCGTTAACAGGTTATCTAAACAAATAATTATTCTACCCTTATTGTAAGCTGAACATTTTCATGGCGTACTAATGAGGAAACGTTAACAAAGGGAATTGTTTCACGGGTGAAGGCCCGGAGATGGATTCATCTTTCCAGCTTTTACTTTCATTCAAACGTCTTGTTCTCCCTTTGTCTCTTTATTGTATTTAAACCCTTTATCAGCTGACTCTGATCACCCCAAGGTCGTCGACAGATCATTTCAATCGGAATTGTTTTTGAGCCGAATAACTGCATTAATGTCATCACCAAAATATGTAAAATGAGATAAATGGAAAAGTATGTAAAATACATTAATGGGAAGCCAACATTTTCACGAACGAACAAATTTTTCGCTGGCTCTATGCAGCACAGTCGTTTCTAAAAGGTTAATAGTTGCGTAGCTGGCCAAGATCCTGTATTTTATTTTTTCGTGACCCGGATAAAACTAACCCAAATCTTCATACATATCTTTACTACATTCTTTTATTTTTAATATTTATTTGTTTATTTGGGGTCCGCAGTGGCCGCGCGGTCTGAGGCGTGGGCCTTGTGCCGCTTGGTCGCTGGGACCGTGGGTTCGAATCCCACTCAAGCCATGGATGTTTGTCCGCGTTTTTCTGTGTTGTGCTGTCCTGTGTACAGGTAGAGGCCTTGCGACGGGCCGATCCCTCGTCCAAGGAGTCCTACCGAAATGTCTACAGATCGAGCCAATGAAAAGTTGGGACCCGCAGTGCTCAGGCACTTGAAGAACTGGTCGTTCCCAGTATCCCAGTATTTGTTTATTTATTCGCGTTATTTAAACTGCAGTGGTTTTATATTGCGGATTGTAATGTAATAATACAGTGTATAGGTCTAATGTATGAACAACATCGAAAAAACTACGGTCTAAACATGGATGTGGTCATCTGTTTTAATTATCGCAGGATTCACCTTGAGAAACTTCTAAACTCCGTAAGAAACCTGTCGAGTGTCACTTTATTATTACAATACTCTGTCTAAATAATACACACCTTAGTTACTAATAATTGTTTCATTAAACGTATAACGCTGAAGAATATCTCATTACAAAGGGATTAGAATGTAATATATATTACAAAAGAATACTGATATAAAGTTATCTTCTGAGTGATAAAAGGGTCCTGAGTAAAAGCACAGTCGATAGAGACAGAAAATGAGTTTTCAACTGCCTCAAAAATGATACAAGCGAGATATTTATTTCAGACCTCCTTTATGTGTTACGTTCGAATAGGACAAGTCCGGCAAGAACATTTAATTTTACTGTGTTCTCTCGCGTCAGATACGCCAGAGAATCTGCACGCCTGACGTAGTAGGAGTGGTGATGATGGCAAAAAGTTAACTGTGAGATGCAGCAGCAGATAACAATAACAACAGACACGGAATCTATGAAGCTTGAAGATAAATTGAGCGTATTAGACGTTTATACTAATTGGATTCGCTTCATTAAATTGCAAAGTGCATACTTTCAATTTGCTATAACAGATTCATATCTTTATTATTTAATACAAACATTTTTAAAACTTATTTTTATTTCTGTGCTAATCATTTATTCCCTTTTGTCTTGTACCGAATCTACAAAACTTCGGGGAAATTATTTAAAAATCTTCCATCTCCCTTTTTCTCCAACCCAATTTTCTGTCGGGTAGCGCGTAGCAGCCAGTGTTTCAAAACTTTTAATTGCTTGCTCTGGGTCTCCTTACACTGGCCTGTCTCAGTCTGTAGACGGTCGTGTTTCAAAGCGAACGTGCATAATGGTGAAGGACCGATGTTCAGAAACTGGACACCATTCCAGAAGCTAAACCGTTTCACAGCAACTCTGTCCACAAAACACATTAACTATAGAATAACGAACTGACGAAGTAATTGATTTAATAATTAACATATGTTCTTCTCTCATCGTGACGTATTTTAACAACGCAGTGATATTAACAAAACTTAAATCTAGACTTACACGTGTGAGTTAAAAGGTTAAAATTATCTGTCATTGTGTATAGAACATAAAGATTTATAAAGTTGGATTTGAGGTTTTCACGTCGGTGAATCTGAAGGTGGCTGTCTTCTGGGTTGTTACGCCGTGCAGTCTGATAGAAGTTTACCGACGTTTCAGAGGTCCTTACTACCTCCATTATCAGACCAATGATGGTGGCTGCAAGAACCTCTGAAATGTCTACCAGACTACACGGCGCAACAACCCAGAAGACAGCCATCTTCAGATTTATTAACATTTTTATCACAAGATAAACAATTCTGATAAACATAGATTACATTCGTAAAATAAATAAATAATTTAATTATTTTAGTAGTATTTCTGTCGATAGAATTTGGCAGGGAAGAGGCAGATTCATTGGTCTAGCATAACGCATTGTCATACAAATATGTCCACACTTCATAAAGCGAAATGTACGACTACATCGCAGAATCGATTAACAGAGTGCGATTTTATGATTTCGTTTTTTCTTATTTTCTGAAGAAATTTCACTGATAACGCAGTAATTGAATTCCCGAAGCTTTACAAATCGAATTAATGCAGGGAGGAAAAAAGGGAGAAAGAAGTTAATAAAATAACATTAAACACCCTCATAATTTCGTCAAAAAATTTAATAGCGGGATTTTCCTCCCTTTTTCCTTTAACCCTCTTAAGAAAGTTAATAAAAGAAGCAGAGAAAGAAACTGAAAATGTACTGCTAGACACAAACGCACAGTTGAAATTTCCCCTTTGATATTGCTATATAATGGGACTCCCCTAGCACCCACATGATACAATGCTTCAACACGTGACTGTATAACGAGACATCTGGTGAGTAAATACTAGGAACCAAGAAAGAGGACGCAGAGAATTTGCGTAATGAGGAGCTACAACACTTGTAATTTTCACTACATATTATTATGGTATCATATCAAGGAGGATGAGATGGGAAGGCATGTAGCACTGTGGGTTATCCGCGCGTTTAAGCAGTAACTCACCACTACATCCAGACCATGGCGCCGGATACAGGTGAGCTGTCGGCTTCACGCTGGAACCGTTCAATCAACAGAAAATGGGAACTGGAACGGATAATAAGCAACGTAGTCAGTCACCAAAGGCTGTCTGAACACAGTGGTACCAAAGTGAATTCATGGTTCTTATGAAAATGAAATTCCAGTCAACCAGTCTGTAGTCAATAAATTAACAGCTATTGCAGCTCAGAAAATGTGGTCGTATAACGATGGGTTCTTTGGAATGATTACTTCTATTTCTCGCCACATAACCGTGCGCCTTTATTGGGACATACATGCTTAGAAACGCAGACAGAGGTAAATGCACACGCCATTTTAGTTGGAAAATTTAAAGAAAACAGACTATTTGAAAAAACATAGATTTTGTTTAATGTTAAGGTGGATCTAAAGGCCGAAGTTTCTACTATTTATCAAATGTTAAAAGGTAAAACCGTGGAGGATTTCGTGACGAACTAAATGTACTCTGCTCCGTTGACTTTGAAACTTTATACCCTGGCAGGGATTCAAACTATCACAGTGTCTGACAGTGCGCGTCTTAAACTTCGCAGCGAACGGGCTAAACAAATCCTCATCTATAAATTATTATTTTTATTATTAGTGTTCTGTCTGACGACAGGTCCATATGAACAGGATCCTTCCATCCTTTTCTCGGACTGGGACCTGTTCATATACGTTCTTAACAGATGATCCAGAAGTGGTTTGCCATTGCCTTCTTCTGTGTGTGAATGGAGTAATTGTTGGGATGCCACGGAGAAACCGGGGAAGCCCCCGGAGGAAAACTCCGTGTTGCCTAGACCACGGCCTTGCCAAACACAAGTTATAAATTCGGGCACCGCCGGGAATCGAACCCGAGACCCCAGGATTAGAAGGCCAGCGTTCTAACCGCTAGACCACCGTGGCGGTCATCTATGAATAGAAAATAAAAAATAGATAAAATTGCTTATATTAATTAAATAATTGTCTGAAGCATTGAATATCCATTTGAGGCATCTTAAGATCGCGGCCCTCGCTTTGTGTGAGTCTAACATTAAAATACTAAACCATTTTACACCATGCAGGACTGCGAGACAGAAGGGGTTAATAAATTATGCATGAGGGGCGCAAGGAAATAAAAAAGATGGGAAATTTCAGCTAGGAAGGACGAAAAAAGAGGCGCTTTTAGGAGACAGGAAAACGGAATCCCTCGAAAGAAGAGGGAAGGGTAAGAACTGCTGAATTTGGATAGAAGTTTGGGTTGAATGGGGAAGATTGTTGAAACTGATTCTTCGTGACAATTATTCTGATGGTTATTGTTCAGGGGGACTGAAGATCAGAGAGTGTAGTCTTTCGTTATAGGAACTGAAGGGTTGGAATAGAGGTGGTTGGCGGGTGGAATTCAAGATCAGAAGGAAGCAGAAGCAAATTCCTTCTTCTACTTTTTTTTACAGGGAAGGTTTTGGGGTGAATTTTATCAGAGGTGGACATGGAGTTGTCTACGCCAAATTCTTAAATACGGAGAAAATAATACAAATGTCTGACCGCGTAAATATTCTTTTACTTCTGAACAGAAAATAGGTTCTCTTGCTCAAAATACAATGACGTAACTACAGTCAATGAAATTTCTACCACGATGTATAAACGAATAACATTACAATCGAGTAGTCAGCCATGCAATTGTCTATCACCGCTTTGTCCCATAACTTACGTTCAATGTTTCCTGATACTGTTACTCTAATTAAACTTTATTTCCTTATTTTTTTAGCATTTCTACTTATTAGGGTGGTACCGGGTTCAAATCTAGGCCCGGAGACAGGCTACACTTACTGAGCTTTTTCGTGGCTTTTAGTAACTTCAGGCAAATTCCGATATAATACCTTACATTACTTCTTCTGATATCGTTTCCAGTTCATTATTCAATAATTATCTCGTAACTTGACGCAAGAGTCTGAGTTATTGAAAGTATCGTTAAATAATCTACAAACCTCTTTATTTATTTATTTATTTATTTATTGGAATTTTATGTATCTTCTTCCACCTTTCTTTCTTTTATTGTCCTTATTTGAAATTCCTTTTATTTAATGCTCATACAAACACACAGGTCTGTAGTACAACATTTACTTGAAATCTTAAAGGACACAGCGTATTTGGGGGATACTCTTGAAAAGCGTCTTTAAAAGTAGGATCTGAGTATGTTCAAGGAATTTCTTTAACTTAAGACAGGGTCCAGTGAGGGCCCTTATAAACTCTAATCCTTCTGGTTCTATTAAATTATACCATCAGCTAAACACACCAACCTAAAGTCCAGGTATTCATTTATCATAAATCATAAACTGGAAATCTGAAGTTAACAATGCGACACACAGACGTCAGTAAATTTGTAAAATAGAGTACAATCTGACGGATAAAATAAATACTGCATCAAAGACCGCCTGTAGCGACGAGTAAAGTCGACAATAGCATCTTTTTGTCGGAGACAGTATGACCTCTGAGACGTTGGTAAACATCTACCAGACTACACGGCGCAACAAACCAGAAGACAGAAATCTTCAACCTATTACTGTGCTTAGCTTTTCTACCATTTCGTTTGAGCTCACTAAAAAAAAAAAAAAAAGAATATTTATTTTCATACGCTTTAAAACTTCGTTTAGAAACTATTAAAGCGAAAATGGATATAATTTTTAATGGCTGGTTTTGGAGAATTAGAGATAAGAGAGTGGAAACAGCAAATTGTCCATTAAATCTTCTGATGTAATTAGAATAATACCAAAAGTTTGAATTGCTTTACCCACCTGATTCCTTTTTGTTAACTGCAGGTATCTGCTACTAAGCGCGTCATCAAATATCATGGCATCATATTTAAGGGAACAGAATGTCTACATTTGTACATTATCCACCGGATGTTAGTGGCGAAAGTACCTACATGATCCAAAACTGTCTGCTGGTACATACAGCAGAGTTATTGAAAAACGGATAGTGACTGAACTCATCATGAAATTCCCTGAAGGTTTATTTTGGGATACAAGGCAGCCCGCCACTGGACTCTACTCTGAGCCAGCTGAATCCAGTCCAGACCACACATCCTCAGATACATTAAAACATCTTGAAGTTGTGCCTTTGCTCAAGCACCAAGCTCTGTTGATGCATGGTGGGAATGGAGGTATATTTCTATACATTCCTGACACTCGAGATCTTAATAATAAATTTTGGAATAGTTGCATTTTTCATCCCACAAATTCCTTTGAAATGAAGGAATAAATTTAACAATAAAAATTGAACATATATTATACCAAAAAGGGTCATTTAGTTTAATTTGGTTTTTATATTTTCAATACCGTTAAAAAAAGTGAAACTGTGTTTGTGTGTTACATGGCAGAAAGTTGGTGGAGAGAAAGTTCAAATAAAATTAAACAAAGGAGGATAGAGATTTGGGAGAATAAACCACAGTTTAAAAGAGACAGAGAGAAGCAACAGAAATAGTTATTTAAACGAAGTCCATAAGAAAAGCAAATGACGCAAAAGGGAACAGGGCCTAGGAGAAATGATGGGGGTGGGTGGGATAGGCTGAGGGTGCAATGTCACCCTCCGAGAGAGTGCAAGCCCCCCCAACCCCTCCCCAACCGCTCTCCGACATTTCATATAAATCCCGAAAAGATAAAACCCAAGCGGGAGAGAGCCCGGGCCATTTGAGAGCAAATGGAAGTTTTTATCAGGCTTCTGAAGTCAATTTTAAGAAGTGAGTTAAAAGTAGCAGCAATGGTTGGTAGCCGAACTTCAAATTGATTATACTATTCAAGATAAAGGAACAGCAAAAGCTTTGCCATCTTCTTCTGAAACCAATTCGTATCTCGACGATGATACTTCTGGAAGTTCGGATTTTTGGAGGGCGACAGGCGACTGCTATTTTCCTTTCAGAAGCTAAAATCTTATGCACCCGGCATAGAAATCGTTTCGTTGCTATGGTAACACATTAAAATATGACAATCAGGCTAGTATTTATTACGAATACCTTATACAAAACGTATAAAATTAATGCATATCGGGTAATCGTGTTCAGTCGTTCGTAACTACATGGCGGATTTTAATGGACTTCAGTAGCGGTGGTGAAAACTTGCAGTTTTAGAACGTAATTAGCTTTCATCTGTCTTAGGATAGGGTCTAACTGTGATTTCTTTTGGATACAATAATGAACATTTCGGGTTAGCGTTGACTAGCTAAGCGTCTATTAATTTCTCAAGAAGAATTTCTGAATAAAATCTTCTCGGGCGATCAGCCGCGTCAAATGGTCAAACAATAAAACCGACGTTTCAGGGACAATCTCTGACCCCCATCATCAGGGTTCTACTCCGTGAAACACGTGGCTGGATTCCTAATTCCCACCACGGAATGTTCTATTATAACCTTTCCTGGGCTCTGACGACTTTACACAAATCTGGAATCCATTTCTTAGATGGAAGAGCCCAAAATGTTTATTCCATCAGCGGAGAAACAGAATTATTATGTGGCCGGGGACCGAAACTGAGATTCTCTGAATGAATGCCCAGCATCTTAAATCGAGAGAGACTATGGTCTTCTTCCTCTAAAAGCGACGACGTCTTTGGAGGGGGGGGGGGAAGCTAACATGGAGTATGTATTTGGGAAACAAAGACCTGATGGGGAACTATAGGCCACTTGGAAGACAGCAAGAATGAGGTAAGATGGATCCCTGGAGACAGGCTGTGAGCGTGGGAGATGGACGGAACTGTTTCAGGATCGTGTCCAATCGCGGTCTTCGATTTATATATAAAGTATTCAGACATATATCGAGCCTCGCGGTGGAATTAGAACTGGCTACTGTTAAGACAATCTGCCCTATGACGTGTACGAATTGATCGTGTTCCATTGTTTCTTAGAGCACTTCAGGTTAGACTGTAAACAACATTAGTAAAGTAATTTGCATTAGAATTACGACGTCGGGGTAAAGCGGTCGTAACTCCAGCGGTTAATTGGGGTCGAGGAAAAACGTTAAAGATAAAAGTTTCTTAAAATTAATTACGAATATGTAGAACGCATTTGTTTCTCATAACAGATTGTTTTTGTAAGACGTGGCGGTGAGGTTAAGTCACTGGATAGAGCAAGGGGCACAATAGAATAATAATTGAGCATTTAATAAAGGTAAATGAAGAAAGAATAGAAGATAGGAAGGTTGAGAGAGAGAGGAGATAGATAAAGAAAGAAGATGTCTGTCTTCTGGGTTCTTGTTCCGTGTAGTCTGGTAGAAGTTTACCGACGTTTCAGAGGTCTTTGCTGCCTCCATCATCAGGGCGATTGCTAAGGAAGAAGTCTCAAGGGTTTATGTCTGCGACATTTTCCTTTGGGGTTATCTTTAGGAAAAACTATTTACAAAAAAAAAAGCAGCCCCAATAATACAACTCGGGGCTTTGATTCTTAAAACGTGTGGTGAAATTTTGGAAAACATGTGCTGTCGAATGATCAAGAACATAGCCGTTTGTGTTTCGGAAGTGGCACGACAGAACGGTGTTTATATATATATATATATATATATATATATATAAATACATACATACATAAATATATATATATACAATTATATGAATATTTAAGCTTTTATTTAAACTTACAGTCGGGTATTATTTCATGCGCCACTCTATAGGTAGGTTAACAACGTTTCGTATGGACATACTGCCTTTATCTTCAGAACTGAAGTGAGATAGAAAGTGGATATTTTATACAGTGTCAGGTTAAGGATTAGCAGGGTGGGGGAATTGACCATCCAGAGGCAGTAGAATATGTGAAAATAAAGCCTGGATAAAGATGTTTGGACTTATACGTACTTTGGGTTACTGCATAACGAGAAGATCTGATTCATACAGGCTTACGTCGTGCTGTTAGAATATTAAAATATAGGTGGCTATAATGGGCTGAAAATGTGGCTTGGACAGGGAGACAAGAAATGAACACAAAAGTTTGATAGGGAAACCTCTTGGGAAACCGAGAATAACATGAAATCGTAATATTAAAATGAATCAAGGTAGTTTGGTTATGAGGACTTGAGGTGGATGAAGTTGGCTCAGCAAATTATTAAGTGGCGTGATTTTATATTGGTGGCCGTTAAACCCTCTTCTTACGCTATCATAGTTACATATTCAAAAAAACTTTATATCACAATGTATTTAACCATTACATTACTGTGTACTGTACTTTATATTCATTATTATATTTAGTGTATTTTAATTACATTAATAAATTTGTACATCTCCACAATGGAAATACGTTATGTATTTTCGTATTTAATATGTTTAATTTTTTCCCAATACGGCTTTACACATTCTATAATACATTAGGCCTAATGTTAATTTTATATTGCCTTCAGCAAAATGTTTTTCAAAATTCTGAATATTACATAATTAGAGTTTTCATGTTTAGTACCAATTCAACTTTTACTTGACACATTGATGAAATAAAGGCATAATCAGTGACTAAAATTACACAGTCTACGGTCAATAAGCGCTGAGCTGTGTTACACAAAAGGGATAAATTTTAATAGCAAGTACATTTTATAACGATGCACAGTTTTGTGTTAATTCTTTTTATTAGTGAAACTGAGGATTTCTATTCCCATGCAGCCCCATTCCAAAACACAAAAGACTTTAAACGCACAACAAAGCTTATAAAGTAATACATTAATCCAATTCTTTAGTAGGATATAAGAATTTTGTGCCGACAGTTGGGGACAAGAGGGGAGGAGCGCAACGTGTCAAACGGGCTGAGATAAGCTGGTTGCCAACATCCAGGGCTAACTCTCTTTTACATGCAGCTAATTCTAACGCAGACGCAACAGACGAATCCGATCATACAACATAAAAATGAAGACAAAGGAGAAAATCATGATCCCATGGACATGTGAATTGTAAAATTCTATAGCCGTAACAACCAGTAAAAAGTGTGTGTGGGGGGAGGAAATTCTTCGCTTGCCAAATTTCCTTTGTTTCTATTCAGTTTGGCAGGAAAAGGCGGGTATAATGGTGGATGGGGAAGCTTAATATCGTGCTTGTTACAAGATCAAAAGAACACAGAACTTTGTTTGTAATCACATTTTTCAGTTCCGCGAATTGGAATTTCTTTCTCCGTGTCTACCGAAGTTGAAACTTTTATACAAGTAACATTTAAAAGAGCTCCAGAGTGGTGATACTGTGATTTTTGCAGCCATAACAAGACTTGAGCATTGCCTCAATTTGCTTGGTAATATCAGCCCAGTCCGTATCGTTTGATGCCTGTTATCGGATTTCGAAACGGGTTCAGTGGTTATAGAAGAATCTGAGGAACACAATAGAATTTCCAATCGGAATTCGCCCCAAAGAACGAAATTTTATTTCATTTTTCAATTCATTTATTTCCATATTGAATAACACTTGTCTGTTCAAGGCAATTTTTCGGTCGGTTAGACCGTTATTCTACTGTATTACTTGCGTGAACTAATCAGGTAATGTAGCACGCCCTATTGAATGCGATGTGATAAACGGAATATAATCAGAAATGGAATGGAGATGCTGCAAAAAGAAGTGTTGGTTTATTTAATGAAATTTTTGTAGCTTGAAAGCTTTAACCTTCATAAGTACGTACGTACCATAATTATAATTGTTATTAATTAACTCTATAGATCAGATTTTTTATTCAGAACCTAACAGTCTCTCAGCCAGTCAATTCCTCCGTCTATTATAGATCACGGAGAATCACTATCGAGTTCATAAACGCCAACATTTGCACCTAACTGAAAATAAGATAAACACATACACCAGTTTTTTTAAGAACCATTTTAATATTATCCTCCCATATCCTACTATTTCAGATTTTTTTACTACAAATGTTGCGAATATATCATCAACATTCTTATAATTACAGTGCGATCTTCAAAAATCAGTATGACGGTGAGTTTTCAGGTTCTCATGGAGGCGAGTGTGATGATAACTGTCTTCCGCGATGTTGCGCCGTACAGTCTGGCAGATGTTTAGTGACTTTTCAGAGGTTCTAGCTGCCTCCATTACCAAGACAGCCATATTCAAGCATTATGTTCATCCGAAACGTCGACAACGACCAACAAGACTAGACGTTGTCACAAGCTAAAAGAAAACAATGTGCAATGCAAACAGCGATTTCAAAAATTCCCCAAGTTTAGGAATTAAATTGGGGACTTGAGATGTTCTTGAAATTACTGTTCAATTTTGAAAATGTTTATATTATTATTACCATTGCCATCACTATCATGTCGATCGTCCTCGCTTGAGAGAAGACTACAGTCTATGAATTGTGGTTAAAAGAAAACAAATTGCGAGGTTTTAATAAAATTACTGAAGACGGGTACTGACATCTGGCGACAGAAGCTTCCTGGCACACTGGCACGAAGATATGTCCATGAGGTATATTTCAGCGACCTAAGTAAGCCTCTATTGCTTGGTCACAACAAAGCGAACATTACACGGGGCAGAACTGAATTGAAAGCAAACTGAAAAGGAAAAAAAAAGTTTGCTGTTTCTTCTTATGCTATGGACCAAATCTCCAGCAACAATACACCTGCCTCTTAACTGTTCTTATTTTCTTTTCCTCCGTCTCTTTTCTCAATCCTTCACAATGAACAGGGGTGTGAAAAATTCATTCAACATACTTTATAAAATAAACAGATATGTTAATCTGACGGCCTGTCATATAAAGGACAGTTTCATGTTCCCATGCTTCCTTGCACCCCAAAAAATAAAATTAAAAGAAGAAAAATGTTTGTTGCTGTGGACAAATAACGTAGTACGTAGCACGTAACCTTGCTGTATACATAATATAATATAATATAATATATTTGGTTTAGACTATATACAGAGATCTGTGGCCGCCTAACACCAGGTTTTCACGGCCACAGTCCTTACATACGTAGCACTATTAGCACTACTGCTTACTACAACTATTCACTAATGCTACTCTACATGACTATTCCTTAATCCCTAATACTATTTACATAACTCTTTCTTATTGTTCTCGTGCCTTCTATCTCAGTGGCAGTTCTAAATTCCTAATTTTGACCTGTCTTTTACATCTTACTTTGTACAGAAATTTCCCTACATCCCTGACCTCCGTGTCATTCGTAGTGCTTAAAATTTTCTTGAAGGCCAACTCTTCGCCAACGGTGAACCACTTGTTCCTCAGGAGCTGTTCCCTCCACCTCCCGGTTTCCGTACACTTTAATAGTATGTGAATCTCGCTTTCTGTCGCCCCACATAAAGGGCATATTTTCCCATCCATGCCCCCCCTCATCCCTCTCAGCTTCCAAATACCCGCTCTGAACCATGCCCATCCCTCTCTCTCCACCCTCGTACAGCAACCAATGTAGCCCTGTCTACCCCACCCTGATTTCATCTCCCCGTACAACGCCAGAGATCTCTTTTCTCTAATTTTAGCAAAAACGTTCTGTCTTTCTATGGCGTTGCACCTTTCCTTTAAAATTTCCCACGTCCTGCCCACACTTCTTCCTTGCGGATCCTGCCATTACTGGTAACGATGTTTGAAAGCACGAAGGGAATAAAGAAAGGGAAGAAAGATGAAAGCGATTGGCTTTAGGATGGACAGATAAAAGGAATGAGAAAGGAATACGGGACAAAAGAGAGGAGATAAAGGTACGAAATGAAAAACAAATTAAAAAGCGAAAGTATTCATTCCCAGATGAATTACGACGCGCTTTCTACACAAGTTTGAAATAAATATTTAAGAAGTAAGGCTGAGGTGCAGTGGCTAAAAGCTATTCTTCGAATTTCGAAGTCCTGAGTTCATATCTCGGACTACGGTTATGATGTTTGATAATTGTTATGGTTTCTTTCAGTCGCTCGAAGAGAATGCCGGGACCCTGCATTAATGCGAATAACACCCGCTTCATTTCAAATTAGTTATTCATAATAATCCTGCTATCAGACGCTATATACGTAAAATATATGTCATCTTTAAATAAATCGAGATACAAAATAAAAAGAATCAGCATTATATCGGTCTAAAAAATTCAGGAATGTATCGTAGAATCATATTTTTGAAAAGTAAGTATATGAAGCAGAGTCTTTCTTGAGAATCTCATAATAGCTCAGCTTGTCAAGAAGTTTCCCGCCATTTGGAGTCCGAATGCCCATTACCATGTTTGTATGAGTCAGTCACTTGAACGTATTCTGACCCAGAAATATCAATATCACGTGTCATTTTCTTTTTAAGATGCATCCTCTTAACCTATGCTTCGGTCATCGAACCGCGTTCTCTTCCAACAAAAATTTTGTATACTTCATTTGTTTCTTCCACGTGTGCTACATACACTACCCATATCACTTAATATTTGGTTAAGAATAATTAGAATTATGTAATTTTCTACGTTATCCTGTTATTTCCTTCTACAAAATCCAAATATTTTCCTCAGGACCCTGTCCTCACACACACACACACATATATATATATATATATATATATATATATATATATATGTTATTCCTTCAATGTGTGCCAGAAAACTACGAGTCATGATCAGGTAAAGATTTGTAATAAACTAAACAAGTTTCATCCGGCTTTAACCTACAGAAAAACCTGCATCAACGTATTCGTTAAGAAGATCAAATAGGAAGCGGCAGTTTATTTTAAGATTTTACAACTTATTGGTAATTTTCTGTAGTGACCGAGGAAGGATGCAAAGAATCTCGGCGAGAAAAGCTGATCTTTGGGTCGATAATCGCTCTCGGAATCTCTTGAATATGAAGCCGCTACATTATCCACTCAGCTAATTATGTCAGTGTCTGGTACCAGGTAGAATGAGCACGAGTAATTCTGGTCGAGTGCTAACGCTCAGATCACAGCTGCTCCGCAGGGTTTATAGGTGACCCGGACAGAGTAGTGTTGCAGCTAGCCGCGTGAGCGAGCAACAGGCACTGCAGCCAGCGCTCACAGACCTGGTTGCTAGTGGTAATCGATTAAACATTTGATATGAACAATTAACTCTTCAAAGTCGAGTGGTAACAATATGTACCAACTGCTTTAACAATACGTAACTCCATATCAGACACATTGTACATATGGGTTTCGCGTGATTCACAAAAGAAACATCTGGCTGTTTCTGCGTTTTCTTGATGTGTAGTCTGACAGAAGTTTGCAGACGTTTCATTCGTTTTTGTTGTTTTGATGCTAAACAGCGACTATTTCCTTAAAGAGCGTTAACCAGTTAATCTTTGTAACGGATAAGTGTTGTTTCCTTTGCGGTACGGAGTTCTTAAATATAATTTAGTCGAGCTTTGGCTTCGAAGGGTTATACGTAATAAGTCAACACATTTATATGTCTTGATAAACACTACATTATTTATTATGAAATTGAACTATAATAATTCCGAGATGCAGGATTTCTTTAAAAACACTCATAATTTTTAGGGTATTTTTTGTCCGTTTTCGTATTTACAAGATCCTGCCAATATATCCTATTCTCAGGCAGTTTTCCGACTGTAACGTGTTATTGTATTGAATATTTTTCGTCTAACCACTCATTTCCATCCAGTGCTTGGGGTTTAGACACAGGGACAAATTTAGACTAAACCGTGTTAGCCGGACAAGTCTGGTTGAAGGTTACAAAATAAATTATTTTATCCACAGTTTATTGAAGGAAGCTTTTATCAGCTGTCGAATGGAAAACTTATCACGGATATTGTATTGGAAAAGAACTGGATGGATCGTTGGTAGCATTATATTTCATTATAAAATAATTTTACTTCTATTTCTTAAAGGTTTGTTACTTTTTGTATTATAGAATGTGGCCTAAACTAACTTAATCTCCCAGGATTCGTCTGCAGAGATTACAGAAATCAAATAAAGTCGCCAGTCATGCCTCCGAGCCAAGAACTGGGATTTTCCAGATAATGGTACTGACAGCCACTGGACCTCAAAGTTCATGTTTCCTGTTTCGTTATCAATATCAACACGACACTGAATGGACACCCTGACATCGTAAGTGCCCTCCATCCGATTCGCGGACCGAAACTCCGTTGTTGTGGTAGTTAACCCTTTCAGCTACAAGAAAGGGAAATATAAAAGAATAAAAAGAGGGAGACAAAAAAGAATAACTACAGTAAGAGGAAGGAGAAGAAATAACAAGAGGTAGAATCCGAGAACAAAGAATAATAAAACAAAAATAATGGAAGAAATATTACATGAAAGTAAGAAATAAAATACAAGAAAATTGTTCGAAGAAATTAACTATGTATGAAAGAAATAAATATTAAACATTTCCATTAAGACAACTACAAATTCAAGTACACTGTAGATATGTTTCTCTTTACGGGGTTGCCTTCTTAGCGTCGAAGGACGGTCTACATCACTTAACGGAGCCCGCACAAAAATACTGCATCTTCGGTTCTCTTTCTAGCGGAAGGAAAAATGGGGTTTGGGGGGCTGATCATCTATCCAGGATCCCCTTATTGAAAGAACGCATTCAGAAATTCAAGATATTCAGTTCCAAGTTCACGAAGTGTACGAAAGTATATTTCTGAAGACTTCTTATTTTTCCGAGGCATATTATCTCAAACGTCAATAGCTAAGTGGCTACATGTATTCATTCTTTTCTTATACTTCACATAAAACTTCCCTATTCCAGCAGACAAAGTTCAAGACTTGTGTAGTAATAAAGTTTTCTTTTAGCAAAAGAACGCGCGCCGATGAAATCTGGAGAGAAAAAAAAACTGAGCCAAGAGACGTCGAAAATCTGTGCGAGGACATGGATCATATTTCCGTAATCCTGTTTCTCAATTTAGGCCCATTTGACAAAGACTTAAAAGACCACGTATCACCATTTCTTCATTTGTTTCTATGGACAACGACGTGTGATAACCTTCGCGGTGTGTCGACTCTCTCTCCAAAAAACACTGACGAGTTGGAGTATGGGAGGTCCTGAGAAAAGCTTATGTTCCTTAAAATGCTCCAATCTATAAATCAGCAAACGATACACTAATATTTATTTAATTGTGGTTTATTTAACGACGCTGCCGGAATATGCCAGCTTCGAATGATATGATAATTAATTAATAACGAATTGGAAAATATGTGGAAGTAACAGAATGTGGCATAATTTAAGTTACTGTCACAGAATCTGCCTGGAGGGACTGAGTAAAACCACTAGAAGCTTTTGAAGGATGGCCGATCCCCGGGCTAAAATGTGAAAGTTATATCTGCCGTATACGAAGCTGAAATGATAACCACTCAACCGCGACTTTGAAGAACCTCGAATTTGTCACATAAGATCTCATAAATTTTAAATGTGTTATCAATTGTTAACGTTTAGCCCTGAAAAGTGCTTAGGTCAGAATATGTAGCCTGTGTTGATGATGTGATGGGATGTAGAGCCGTGTATTCTGGTATAAGTTTACCGACGTTTCAGGGGTGCGTAAAAGTGCAGAATACAGCTATCTTCACACTAGCCGAAGTAAAAACCTGAAGTCTTACATGTTGATGATTTATTACCATACCAAATTTCATACGCCTGTCTCATATGACTCATTAGTTATCGCTATCACACTGAAAGAAAAAAAACCACAAAACTAAATGGTTACGCGCGGCAGCCATATTGTTATTTAAATTCCACAAACAATTACCAGGTTCCATATGTTTGTGAAAATGTCTTGTGATATAGTTTCAGTGCCCTTTATTAAGTATCGCTTATGGCGTTCGTACCTAAAGTTAACAAATATTTTCCAACTGCAAAGTTTACATAACATCACATGGCATCCAGATGGAAAAGAGTCATGCCATCTTTCTACTGTCTTGGAGGGCCTGAGGAAGACTTTGATAGCCGGTCTCCAGGCTCTATTATAATCCAAGTCCCCCCGAATTCAAAGCAGGAGTACCAACTACTCAACCGCTACGCTCGGTATGCAACGTGGTAATAATATGGACCATTATCATCATGAGGATAATCAATTCAAGAAAGATGAGAGGACAGATCATGCAGCACGCGCTGGATATATATACATATATGAAACACATGCATACAGAATTCTAACTGCAAAATATAGAGGAAAGAAATCACATGGAAGGTCTATATATAGATGAAAGATAATATTAAAATAGATCTTAAAGAAATGGAGGGTGGGGGTTTGGACTGGATGAAATTCACTTACAGTAGTGGCCGGAACGGGCTCCTATGAACACGGATGGCTAATGGACCTATTAGTTTCGTATTAGCCGAGCCATAACGCTGCTCCACCGAAGTTATCATCATTATGGTGGTGCAAGTGATTGCCTTGAAAAACAGATCGTCAAATATTTGTAACATTCTTTGATGTTATAAACTATGTGACACACCCGGTAGATATTTCCGTTCCCATGACAACAGTGTCACCAGTCAATTGTTTAGCTTTTGATGTCCTCAGTATAACAACTCCGCGTGGCCATGCCATGTTTGGGGGTTTCGGAAGGGTGGCGCTGAGGTCGCTAAACCACACGTGCGTTAATTATTCTGAATTAGGTTTTTAATATTTATTTTTTCAGTCCCTCTACTTAAATTCCCATGACCGTTTCCTTCTATATCCTTTCCAATTCATTATTCACTGATCATCCTATCATTTGGTGCTAAGTACCCTGAGTTATAGACAGCGTCATTAAAATAAATTACATATAAATAAAGGCATATAAATTATATCATAATAAAATTTAACGTACTCGGATTATGAAGACAGACTAGTATCGAAATGTATAGATGTGTATTTCTTTAAAGAACAGAATGAAACAATAGACGCCAATAGCCCTGCTGTTATGGTGCAAATACAACCATAATATAAAATTACACACAAGATAACAGATTACATATTTACGTCTGAAACGTTTGTGAAGATAATCAAATAAAGGCTATAGGAAAATCTTAATCATCTCCACATTTTATATTAAGCAGGCCTACAATTCATTTCAGACGATGAGCCAAATCCGAGACAAATTTGGCACTGAATATGAGCTTCTTGTAAACTTAGGTTTATATCTGACCGCCTGGGGTCTCGGGTTCGATTCCCGGCGGTGACCGAATTTATAACTTGTGTTGGGCAAGGCCGTGGTCTAGGCAACACGGAGTTTTCCTCCGTGGCATCCCAACAATTACTCCATTCACACACAGAAGAAGGCAATGGCAAACCACTTCTGGATCATCTGCCAAGAACGTATATGAACAGGTCCCAGTCCGAGAAAAGGATGGAAGGATCCTGTTCATATGGACCTGTCGTCAGACAGAACACTAAAATAATAATAAATAATATCTGACCGATAAAAATCAACACTGAATTCTCTAAACAGTCTTTAATGTAGAAACTCAATATCAATTTTAATCGAATTCGATCAGTATATGTGTAATTAAATATGCGGACAGACACGATGTGTGCAAAGAATTCTTAATAAACTAATAACAAGTGAGCCTACTTTGGGAACGTCCTATCATCAATGGAAACAAAACCCACACGCGATACCCAAACAAATGGAGAAATCGCGTTTCATTTACATGAAAGGATAATACACGGGCAAATATAACGACTCTATTAATTGTAATGCTATACGGGATTCCCCAGACAAGGTCTCAAAGCTTTTAAATAGATGTTTTTATAATTCATTTAAGGATAACTGCAACCGATTATTCAATAAAAGTGTACGCGACCTTCGAAATTCAACGAAAAACTATTTATTTTGTACTTTCATCTCCTATTCTCAAAATATGCCGTTATACAGAAGAACACAAAAAAGATCGTTATGCTATCTGAACGTTTTCTACGAGGTCCGCGCCCATTTAAATACATAGCAAGAAAGCTTTAAATCATAAAACTGTTTTTTATATAATGCAGATATAATATCAAATATTATATGTAAAAACAAGCGGCACGATGACGTCAGAGTAACAATACGATAAATGTACTACATTTTTTTTGTTTTCTATGAAAGTGACTAACAATGTTTTACGTGTGATAGTTATCTGAATTTTGTAAAGGGAGATTTTACCTTCATAAAATATAATACAATTTTATATTAAGGTTAATATAATATGACCAAAACGCGTATTAAAGTAACATTGAAACTTTGAAGGCCAGTATTACTCCGGATATTCCATTGTTGTTCTCATCTATTGACATCTGAGTCTGTGAATGATAATGATCTGGTAACAATCCGTAAATGTTATGTCAGAAAGTGGCTTACGTACGTTTTAATTACTCTAAACATACTGAATCAACGCTTATACAAAATCTATATATTAATTACACAAATAAAAACTAAGTACGTTCGACAACTTAAGAGACCTGGAAGGAAATTTATCTGAATCCTTTAAGTGGTTTCAGAGATTAAACATTCAGACTATACGGTAAAAACATTATGTATTCGTTTTATATATTTCATGCCACGAATACATAATATGAAGCGGTGCTGTAATGAAGCCTGCATATTACACGCTGTGACTAATGTCACTCATGTTCTATTAAAGGATTATGTATATAAAGAAACAACACATGGAACCTACTGATCAATGTAACGGAGAGAAGACTTGTTTTAAAATGTGTTCGACAGAACTGTGACGACTGGAGCAACGTAAATTTAATGGTATTTTAAAGATTTTTCGTGTGTGATTAAATGAAGATGTGTGAAAAATCGACAGCCTTCATATTAATTGTGTCGGTATGTGATATTAACAAAATAATTAATCTATGTAAAGCTGTGAAATAAGAACAAAGTTTGAGGGTGTCTGTGAACAGGGTGATGAGGATAGTATTTGTACTTAAGAAGTAGGGCGTAATAGAAAGTTTTCGAAAAATTTAAAATCGAGGTGCTTCAAAATTTGGATTTTTATCCAAAAATTACTAGAGTAATCAAATTAAGGATTGTAAGATGGTCGAGGCGTGTGACACGTGGCAGAGATGAGAAATGCGTATAAATATTTTAAAGGAAAACCTGAACGGAAGATATTACCCCACTTTGTAAAATCTAAGCGCGAAATGGGTGATAATACTAAAATGGATCTTAAATAAATACGGTGTGTTGTTGTTCACCGAATTTACCTCACTCAGTATTGGGTAAAATAGCGGGATTTCATGTTTTATAAGATGCCTGGCCGCTGGGACCGTGGGTTCGAGTCCCACTCAAGGCACGGATGTTTGTCCTCGTCTCCTCTTCCAGTCTGGTAGGTAAAGACTGGCCACGGAAGGCAAGGCGAAACCACCATGGTACTTTCTGAAGAAAAAGTCCCGTAATGGGGCTGACAACCAATCCTAAGGACCGATAACTAGAAAAAAAAAAGACGCAAAGACGAGGGAATTTCTTAATGAGCTGAGCTACTTTGAGCTTCTGAGCAATTTGACATAGAAAAAACAATTATATAAAATTAACAGAACAAATAAAAGTGAAATATGACTGTGATGGTGACCTGGTTTGTGTGGATTTGCAGGTAGGTATCAAAGATTCGGGTTAACAAACTGTTTTTATCTTTACCAAGGAAGAATTTTAATGTGAACGTCGAACTCCTTTGCTTAAATAAACCAGTTAAAGCGGCTGATTGCCCGAGAAGATTTTATTGATTGTACTCGCCGCGAAAGTCTCAAATCCTATATCCTTTGCTTCTTACTTTGTCTCATACTTAATTTAATGACGTAATTTATACAGCCTAGAATATATGAGGGGATTATAAATGACAAGTTTGATTATTTTATTTATCCTATTTATCTTTTATAGGTATATATTTAACAATAAATTACAGATTCAATTATGAAACGTTTTATATAGGATAATTTATACCATACATAAATTTGAGCAGCACAACGCAGAATTGTTGAAAAGCTAGCAGCTCAGCGAACCAAAAAATTCCCTGGCTTTTATGAAATCGGATGGTTCATTACCGTTTCCACAAAAGCACGCCATCGGTCCCTGCCCTGAGCTAGACAAATCCAGTCTACAGCATCAAACACTGTTTTCTAATACAAGTAAAGAAATTCTAATTACAGCTACTCCAACGTGACAGGAAAAATTCAGAGGGTTGAAGGGGCAGAGTTTTTAACAAACACAACGTTAATCACCAGGTTCACAAAATCCAGCATTCACACCCTATCAATTAGATCCGTTTTTTTCTTCTAACATAGTCTATGTCTTATAAATGGTCTCTGACAGAAACGTTCTTTCACCAAAAATTTGTATGCGTCTTTTAAAATTCCCTGTGTGTCTTGTCCCAGAATCAGACACGAACAAACCGAGTAACAAAAGCTGTAGCCAAATGGAAAACGAAAATTAAACTGAATTATGCATTACGTCATCTTTGATTAAGAAAAATTTTAATTAATTAATACTGTAATAAATGTTTATCTAACCAAACTAAAATAAATTTTTTATAAAAGTTTCTCTCAGGTATTTGAGATAACTTCAAATGATTATTTGTACTATTAAGTAAAGTGGTTGTTAAAATTGTCAGCCCTAAATTAAAACTGAAATGCTTTTATAATTCTTCGTAACACTCCCCAGTATTAAAATCAGTTTTCCCTTCTCTTGGTGGTTTGTGCTCAACGGCTGAATATGATCATGTCTACGTCACATCAGTTGTTCATAAATTTACTTTACTTTTAATAATGGTACAGAAATAATAAAATATTTAAGACATATATTACTATTATTCCGTGCGCATGCATATGGCATATGTGTGTGTATGCGTGTACGCACGCACGTCGTCTTCATGTTGAGTTACAATTCAAACGTCGTACAAGTGACCCATTCCAACAGCAAACAAAAACAGAAAATAAATGACACAGAAACACAAGAAATAATTCATTTCGAGCGAGTCGGAGATAATGAATTGGATTTATACCGAGGGATATCGAATGGGCAGATAATTTTGTTGTTTTTGTTTTCATGAAATAACTGGAATGTTAATTACGTTTTGGTGAGACAATTGGACTATGATGACAATGGCAACATTACTCACGCTTGTCGATGGTAACAGAACATTTGATTTGTGTTCCACAGCTACTGCCGACACAGGCTGTTCAGAATTATTGTTCATCGATTTATTTGTACAAAAAACTGTAATGCTTAATGATCTATGCCAATTTGCTTGTCACCAAAATCGTCATTTATATTCTCCGTAAGCGACCCTCACGTCTCTGCTTGATTGATTAGTTAAGCGCAAGTGTACCTTGATCACACCTGACGACTTTGACAGGCGTATTTATATAAAGATTATTTAACGACTATAGAGTCTCGACAAAAATGATGACAGTGAACAATTAATTAGAAGAAAATGTGGAAGGAAGCTGTCGTAGCCTAGTTCAAAGCACCATCCCGAATTTTCTTGGAGGTTTTGAGGAAAAGCACGAAAACCTTCAGTAAGGATAACCAGTATCCGGGCCGAGATCTGAACCTGGTACCTCCCGAATACGATACAGGATTGATACCCACTTGTTAGGTACAGTAGATGACCCATGTAAGACAGACGTTACGTCACTGCATTGCCAGGTTAGTCAGACCAAACCTTGAAGCATCAGTGGATGACACCGCTTAGTTTAACTCCCACCACGTCACAGCGCAACTGACAGTCATCTGTCTTCTTGTTTGAATTCCACTTTAGATGAGCGGTCTGTATATTACGAATCGCGCATTTTCAGTCTTAAGTCCCTCGTGGGCACATTACAAGTTCTGCTTCTCTCACAGAACGGAATATATGTCAAAGAACCCATCAATAATTTACACACTTTGACCTTAATGACAGAAGATGACAAATTACACTGCTTTGTTGAATTAATAATGTGAAGGCAATGAATGACATCTATCTGCTTATGACCGGAAATAACGCTTTAAGGAAATAACACGACGTTGCGTGCGCAGAAGTCGAAAATGCGTTGTGATCATACGTTGGACGTTGCAGCTGTGTGCGCGAACCTGAGGGCCTTCCACAAACTCTTAGCACTTTACCTCTAAGAGAATACCTCGATCCGTCGACCCAACTTGAATTTGGGAAGTACCCATTTCGAACCTCATAGTACCTTATTTTGCCCAGGACAGGGTCCGGTGGAGGGCGTTGGTTAATTCGGTGATGAACCTTCGGGTTCGGTAAGCCATCTAGTTGGTTAGTTAGTACCTTATTTTCTTTGTTTGTCGTGTTCATTTAACTACGTCTTTAACAGCTTAGTTATTTAGCGTCAAATAACCAATGAATAAAAGACTGAAAAGTGTCTGGAAGAAAGCAATAGTTATTGCCAATTCAAGTTATTTTCGGGGCATTTTCCTGGATGGTTGAGAGAAACTTCAGAAAACGTCAGTGAAAAAAACTTACGGGCCGAGATATGAACCCAGGACTTCCCGATGTAGCAGTACGTGACTTCCACGGTCGGCATTTGTCTTCGCCCTCTCCATGCCAATGTCTAGAGTATGGCTTTAAGTAGGTTACGGCAGCTTCATCGAGATAAGTACGTACATTTCCGGGCAATCAACAGCCTCACAGGGCACTATATTATTTTTACGAAAATTCTCAAAAGTACAAATGTTTTGCGTGATAACATGTTCCGAGGAAGATAATCAAGTTGGCTTTGCATTTAATAAAAGGTAGCCCAAACCTTTAAGTAGAAGTTTTTAATTTGCTCTTTTTTGATTTAATCATACTGATATTATTCGGTGAAGATCAGTCTCTGCAAATTTTAAAACTCCTCATTATGCAGTTTTATCCATCCTCCCGTTACTTACTCTCATATCAAACAATCTCGTCAGTATTTTGTTCAATGCATCCTCACATCCTGAATTTCATATCCGTATGAAACGACAGGTGAAATTATTATTAAATAAAAATGGTAGCGAGTTAACAAAAATTTAATAGCCTCCCTCGGTACAGTAATTTAGTGATAAATGTGATGAACCTTAAGATTATATATATATAATAACAATTTTGGAGCACATGAAAACTTTCACCTGCAGAATGAATAACACAGTTGTCGTATGGCATTAAGATATAAAACTTTTATTTAAACTTTTTTGTGTTATTAATATTTCAAAAATTATTAAAAAAATAATTTAATACTGTAGTGCAATATATGGATATGAATATGCAGTAACAGTTTTCTGTCCGCAATAACCTGCAAAATATTAATGAATGCCTTCGAAAAATACGTTTTATCCGTTTCATAAACTTATATTTTTTGTCAATAATGAGGATGAAATTCGACGTGACTTTTTTAAAGACGCTATTACACAACATATTTCTTCAGTTGATAATATAACGTTAAGAAAAATTGGATCAGTTTCATTCTATACCAGATCCCAGTTTCCAAAATGAGACGTTTTCAGATCGACGTTACCATAAACATAATAAATTTCATAACTGGACCCATTAGTCTGTTCCACCACCCAATAGCCCCCACTTGGTCAACACAAAGGGAGGTAGAAAGAATGTCTGAGACCTAAAGAAACACTGTTAGATTTTTAATCAGTGCTGTTTCAACTGCAGATGTTAGAAAGCGTCGAAAGAGATGAATGATGAATAGTTTAAGGACTTGGATGTTATCATGGAGATAGTTGGAAAGACCACGAAAGACTGGTAACTTATCCGAGAGTTGATTTTTGTACATCCCGAATAAATCCCACAGCGTTACAGCCTCTAAACTCTTTTGTATTTTGTCACTTGTTACAGGTATTTTGTGTCCAAGGATTGTCTACTGAGGACGGAAATAAGAAATCACCATTGGGCAGATCTTTAGAAGGTAACAAAGAGTTGGGCCGAAATTAACTCACTTTTCTTCCTAAAGAGAAAAAACATTTTTATGAGATGAGATGCCGTCTGCGTATAAATCATGTTCTTTCCCATTTCAGAGATATCGATTTTCAAGAAATTTGGTAGGCGAATGGTTATGTTGTAAGAAAAAAACTAACGACCACATAATTATATTTTTTGGACAAACAATGACATGATCTCTCTCGTGTTTGTCGGAATATATGAGCGTTATGCCGTTGAAGGTCACCCCAAATTCCTGATTTATTTGTTCATATTGAAGTCTGAAGAGACTGCAAACAATATAAATTGGACCAAAACATAGCTAATTTATTGATGTGATAGTGCAGGTTATGTTATGACACTCTATCAGCTTCTGAGGTTATGCAGTAACGAATAACGCTTTGTAGTTGTGACTATGAACAGTGAATTAAAGTCAGGTGTGGATATCAGTGACCTATTTGAATGCCATTATTCAGGAATTTTGTTAGAATGAAAGGGAACTGTGTAGAGAATAAGTACCACGCATTAAGTTAATGCGACACGCGTCATGCTTATTGACTATAGATGGTAAGCTTCACGTTTCGGCTTCTTTAACCGCGGAGTGACTGAGGAAAATATATATTGCCGTAGTCGAGTAATTTCTATTCTTGTTATAATTTGATTGTAAAATATTTCTCAAAATTTAAGGTAGTTTTTTATTGGTTCGCAGAAGGATGTGGACTATTTTGAAAAATGCTAAAATGATTTTGTAAGCACTCTATTTAAGAACCAGGTCTGACATTTGGGTGTAGGAGAATATAACGTTACTTATAACAAATTTTCTTATTATGCATTTTCTTCCAACGACTTCGAATTTCATATAAAAGTGATGCAGATTAACAAGAAATTAAAAGCCTACTTTTCATTAAAAATCTCAATCAAATGAAGAGGTTTAAAGCAATTATAAATTAATATATGGGTATACATATATATTTAAAGTCAATTTACATACAAACAACTTTAATTACACTAGGTTTTTTGTACGTGAAATGAACTTTTGCATGAAAAACTACAAGTAGGAGAGGGTTATAAGACTAGGCCTACATACAAAACTGTTAACCAATTCCATTATGTTCAAAATTTTATCACTGCCTGAATTTTTTCCTGACTTAACCTCAGGGACAGGCAAAGTAGTGCCACTTGGAAGCGGATTTGGAGGAATAAGAAATTCGCCTACAGAAGAGCGTGGACTGGAAGTTTCCGAGACTGGAAATTACAATGAAGGAAAAGCATCACTAAGATCGAGTTTGGATGTGGGGCAAAAATCATGGAAAAAAATTTGGCCGTCACAAGGGAGAAGTCGATCGGTCTACGTCACATCTCAAGGAATAGCTCATTTGAGAAGACAGGCAGGAGACTCAGGTATTTCAGACAGAAACAATGAGGTAAATGTTGAAATACCCAAATGGAACTCAAATTGATAATTAAGACGACAGTCTTCTGGGATGTTGCTCCTTGTAGTCAAGCAAAATTTGAACGACGTTTCAGAAGTACTTGCTTTCTTGATTTAAGCAGCAAGAACATCTAAAACTTTGTTAAACTTCCACTTCTTTTGTTTATAAATACATTTGCAGACAATTTCAATAAAAAACACTTCAATACTTGTAACAGAGCAAACCTTCGTCCGACGCCGGGAATACATTCCTCGAAAGCGGCGCTTTTGGTGAAGCCGTGTTGGACGAACTGAATATTTTATAAGATTAATGGGGATAGGGGAACGCGTCTGTGGAAAGCCAAGTAAATAAATAAAGATTTGAGGTTTTCACGGCTGTGAGTATGAAGATTTCTGTCTTCTGGGTTGTTGCGCTGTGTAGTCTGGTCGATGTTAACCAACGTTTCAGAGGTCATACTGCCTCCATCATCAGGGCGATGAGTCTGAAGATGGCTGTCTTCTGGGTTGTTGCGACGTGTAGTCTGGTAGAAATTTACCGACGTTTCAGAGGTCTTTGCTGCATGATAGGTATAAATTCTACCAGACTACACAGCGCAACAACCCAGAAGACAGCCATTTTCAAATAAATAAAGACATCATATAATCTAACAACTTTTCTTTGCTTCATTATCACCTTTATATTTGCGTTTTTGATTCCAAAATGCTGTCGAAGGAAAGTGTCATAGACGATAAAATACGAGGAAAACAAAACGAATCAAATTAACACGGTAACAGCGCAAGCGAGAGATACTGTAACCGCGGATTAGATGCGGTTTGAGAGACGAAGGCGTGGGAGGAAGAAATCGGGATAACAGTTTAACTAAACACTGTTCCAGACTTTGAATTAAACAAAATCAAAAGAGCAGGGGTATTTTCCGTATGTTACTGCATCGTATTTGGAACAGACCGCGTATAACAGAATTTTCTGCATTCGGCAAATAATTGCACGCATTTATTTTTACGCGTATAATCAAAAACCGCGTATGACAAATCAGTACTGGAGGAAGGTTTGCTGTGTTACTGAATGATTTGTTTTTTATTTGTAGTGTTCTGTCTGACGACAGGTCCATATGAACAGGATCCTTCCATCCTTTTCTCGGACTGGGACCTGTTCATATACGTTCTTGGCAGATGATCCAGAAGTGGTTTGCCATTGCCTTCTTCTGTGTGTGAATGGAGTAATTGTTGGGATGCCACGGAGGAAAACTCCGTGTTGCCTAGACCACGGCCTTGCCCAACACAAGTTATAAATTCGGGCACCGCCGGGAATCGAACCCGAGACCCCAGGATTACAAGGCCAGCGTTCTAACCGCTAGACCACCTCATCTTATTATTATTTAGTGTTCTGTCTGACGACAGGTCCATATGAACAGGATCCTTCCATCCTTTTCTCGGACTGGGACCTGTTCATATACGTTCTTGGCAGATGATCCAGAAGTGGTTTGCCATTGCCTTCTTCTGTGTGTGAATGGAGTAATTGTTGGGATGCCACGGAGAAACCGGGGAAGCCCCCGGAGGAAAACTCCGTGTTGCCTAGACGTAAATATTTTGATGAAAATCGATTTGCTTGCTTTGCAGGAGAGGTAGGAAGGCTGTTTCCTACAATCGATTTTCTGAAGTCGAGGCGAAAAAGAGAAAATGTAAATAAAAGTCAGGTTAAAGGTGGCAAAAGTGCTAAGAAAAAAGATGATAACAAGGAAGATGATCAAGGGGAAGACGATGATGATGATGATGATGATGATGATGATGATGAAGAGGATAATCTGTCATCGCAGAAACAAAGACGAAACGGAATGATTCCGAAGCAAGGTACAGTTTCTCAATGCATACTTAATGGTTAATACAGGTGAATTAGTGGTAGGTCACGAGGGTAAACTGAATGCAACCCAATATTTTCCAAATAAACCGAATCAATCCGTCCCTACCTTAGACCAATGCAACGAAGCACAACTAAGTTCGTTCGAACTAAAATCATTTACGTCAAACCATTTCCAACCAACACAACACACGATACTATAAAACCAATCCAGTACGATTTCACACAACCAAATCGAGCAGAACACATTTGAACCAAACTAGATCATTTCAACCCAGTTTGTTCCAATTCCACCCTATCAAGCCAAGTGGTCCCAAGCCACCGAACTACCGACTCTCTGGTACAGACCTAATATTCAACACGATAAAAATAAATATTCTACTGAATGTTATTAAGAGCCAGTTCCGCTCAAAGTTACTCTAGCTTTCGTACTATATGTTTTAGTTATGATCCATTTAATATTATCTTTATATTAGTCTAAAACGCTTACAGGTTTCCCCACCAAAATTCCTTATACGTATCTTGTTTCATAAAAGTTTCGTACCAACGTCACCGTAATCCCTAAGCACAGAAATCAAGATGTTCTTATCATTTACTTAAACACGTCCAGGTTCAAACAGATCCTTCAACTTTTTGGTTGTCTGTCCCGACAACAGACGATACAATTTATAAGAACTGAACAATGAGAAAATGTTTCTTTAATCTATTTTTCTCTTACTTTCATCGTGTGACACTAATTTATTCCCCAAGTATCTAAATCACAACTTCTTAAATAATTTAATATCTATTATATATATATATATCCTAAATAATTTTCACCCCGAACTTAAAATTAATTTCCTGTACCTCTGTTTACAAGTATTGTATACAGATTTATTTACTGAACTGTGAAAAATTCAACCCCATTATTCTATAGTGACCATTTTATACTTCAAATTAATAAAATAACACAGAATATATGAGTGGATTATTCTGCCAATTCAGTTTAAAAAATAATTCTTAACATTTCCATATTGCATTTATTTATTTATTTCGTGGTTTATGTAAATGCTCTGCACCTGTAGAGTCGAAATGTAACACACGACGAATATAAATCATTATTCACATAATAGAAATCGCTCGTGGACAATAGATGCACTTATCTATGAGGCCTGAGGAAAACATCCGTGAAGAAATCCAGTCGAGATTCAAATGTGAATGTGAATCACACCTTCTACCACCATCTGTTAAGTTCGGTGCTGATAGCCTGATACTCAGCACAGCGCCATGAATAAGGGGAGGGAATGGAGGCAAACCTCCTTTTATTCTTAACCTCTGCACTCTCCGGCCTGTAGGTAGCGTCCGTCCGCATGTAAAGTAAAGTTTGTCCCACTATACGCCATGTAGGCGTTTGGGGTGAGAGGAGGTATAGCTCCTCTCTTCCTTGACCCCGGCACTAGATGGGAGTGAGTGGTCAGCATCACGCCCCGGCCGGCTTTACCCCCGGGAAAGGACCCCGGTACCCATTGTAGAGGAGGCTGGGTGGGCCCCAGAGCCGGTCTGGACGCAGAGGCTAGAGGAAAAATCCTCTGCCCCCGTCGGGGATCGAACCCCGGCCGTCCAGCCCGTAGCTAGTCACTATACTGACTGAGCTATCCCGGCTCACGTCCGTCCGCAAGTGGTTTAAGTAAATCTGAAAACGGGTAGTGGGGAAAACATAAGGTTATGAAGATGGCTGTCTTCTGGGGTGTTACGCCGTGTTTAGTGTAGAAGAGGTTTACTGACGTCTCCTAGGTGTTTACTGCCACAATCATCAGGGCGATCGATGATAAAGACAAAATCACCTCTGAAACGTCGGTAAGCTTCTACCAGGCTACACGGAGTAACAACCCTGAAGACAGCCATATTCATGCCCGACGCCGTGAAAAAGAGATAACTCACTAAATTTGGTTAGGTTTCTATTTCATTTAAGAAATCTCTTACAAATCGCCTTGTGTTGTGAAGGTCCTGGAAGGCGTCATCCGGGGGGAAATGCAGGGTGCTTCTGGTGGGTGCGGCCGCGAAGAAGAGGTGGCGGTGGTGGCGGTGGAGGCGGTGGAGGAGGTGGCGGTGGAGACGGTGGAGGTGGAGACGGTGGAGGCGGAGATGATGGAGGCGGAGATGATGGAGGCGGAGACGATGGTGGTGATGATGGGGGTGGGGATGGTGAAGGAGATGATGAAGGCGGTGAAGAGGAAGATGGCAGATTGCGGCGAAAAAAGAAACGAAATTCGCGAAAATCGCAGAAACAAGTAAAGAGACGTAAACAAAAGAAGATGAAAAAAAATGACAAATCATACACCACACCCTCAGTACTTGATGCATAGTTACCATATTGCTTCATTGTACTCACCGTTGGTTCCGAAGTAGGCGTTATTCTTTTGTCTTCATAGCTTCATCATTAGCACGACGTATGTTCTGCAAAGAATTAGAACATGCCACATTAGTGTCCGTTTCCCTCGTCTACCATTTATTGGCGCAAGACTTGTCAGACCTTTCAGTATATTCGGTTTGTAGGGAAGCGTAAGTTCTGACAGCCTGTCATTATCATTTCTACTCAAGTAGATTAATCATTTTTTCTGTAACAATATTTTCTTTTTCCAATAAATATTTAGAACTTTTGTATTATTTTGTTTACGATCTTGTCTAATTTTGCCACAGATGTCGACAATTCTGAAAAATATTATTTCCGAATATTGAATTTTACTAACAAATTCAGTCAACGAACACGTCTAAAACAGCAGTTATTAAGTGCACCAATCGTTAATTGAAGAAATTATACAAATATTTAAACTTATTAGATTTTAGATATTATAATCTAAATTGTCGTGCCAATTTTAACATTAAATGAAGGAGATAAGAAACGCCAAAAGAATTTTGGTGGGGAAATGTTGGAAAATTTCGATAACCACCGAGTTATTTATTATTATTTAGTGTTCTGTCTGACGACAGGTCCATATGAACAGGATCCTTCCATCCTTTTCTCGGACTGGGACCTGTTCATATACGTTCTTGGCAGATGATCCAGAAGTGGTTTGCCATTGCCTTCTTCTGTGTGTGAATGGAGTAATTGTTGGGATGCCACGGAGGAAAACTCCGTGTTGCCTAGACCACGGCCTTGCCCAACACAAGTTATAAATTCGGGCACCACCGGGAATCGAACCCGAGACCCCAGGATTACAAGGCCAGCGTTCTAACAGCTAGACCTACCGAGTAGGATAACATTAAGACAGATCTTAGGAAAGTAGGTTGTGACAATTGGAGTTGAATGGAACTGGCTCAGGGCTGTCTCTCTTAGCGGGCTTTTGTATTAACGGTGTTAAACTTTAGGGTTCTGTGCCAGAGAGTTTATTAGTTTAATTAAGCTACCCCGGGTAAACAATATTAAAATATACTCCTTATATATTCATAAGCTATATATTAATACTAATGTAATAATTATATTCATCACTAAATGAAGTAATGAGAAATTTTTGTTTGAAAGTTTTCGGTATAAATGTAGTTCTGCTTTTTTGCATAATATAACTATCGTATGCTTATTTAGAAGTTTATAATAAAATGTGATGCGTATATAAGAGATCAGAGCAAAGAAAGAAGTTCACGTGAACACGAACTCAGGTCGGCGTAGCTATCACAGTACAACGTTACCGTCACAGAACCAGTTCCAGCAACCGTCACTAAATTGTACGCTTCAAAGTCAAAGCGAAACAGTGCGACATTTTAACACGAAGAACGGAGCACAGGCGAGTAAACACAGTTCAGAAATCGCTGAGTAGCAAAGCTGTACTGTAAACTTAAGACTCGTGCGATATCCTTCCGTGACCTTGAAGCATGAAATTTCATGACTTCTACTCTAGACTGTTTATCTATGTTCTTTGATGCGGTAACACGGATGCAAGAAAATATCTGATTATCACAAGATATACGACAAATCTCGTACTGCGTGTCAAACTTGTACCTCGGTGTTCGCTCACTTCAATTAAATTAGTACTGAAGTTACCACAACATTGAAAAAAGAGACGAACATATGCGCAATTTGTAAGATATAAAGGAAAGGTAAGTTTAGATAATGCAAGGCGAATGTTTCGTGGCATTATCAGGAGACAGCGTTCTTGATGGTACACTCACGTGGACAGTGTTCTTACTACGAAGTGGACATACCATATTAGTGTGAGACATTGGCAACATTTTGATACTTAAAACATTTGCCCGTAACATTTTTTTCTCCCCTACTTAGAGATATGCCCAAAAATGTTTTAGACTCATTCGTAACACGGGCACTGAAATGAATTAAATTAAATTAACTTTTACGTGGTAAAAATCAAGTCTTAGGTCCGAAAAGTTTCTAGACACTTAATTTTGTGCTAATTTTATGATTTTTTTTTAAGGTTTCGGCGGAGGAAGACGTTTTGCAGGACTGCCGAGGAAGCAAGCAGGATGCTACTGGTTCAGGTTTTCTCCACCACAGGGGGGAGGAGGGGGTGGGGATTACGACGGAGATGATGGAGGAGGAGATGATGATTATGATTACGGGAGATACACGAGGAGGAGGAGAAATAATAGGAAATCACAGAAGCAAAGGATGAGGCGTAAGAAGAAAAAGGTAACAGGCGATGGCTTAAATACAGATGATGTATAATAAATTTAACATAAAATAATAATTTTACTTGCTGTACTGAGTGCGTGTAGTTGTAGTAATAGGGAGAAACACACGAGCTGGAATATAGATCAATGTACGTCTCAGTTTATTAATAAAAATTAAGCATCAAACATTCGCGTAGTCACAATATTAATTGAATTCAGGGAAAACTATGAAATGTATATAACACCGAAGCTGTGGTATGTGTTCCTTATTCCATTTAGACCAAATAAGTTCGTGTACCTCGGATCGCAGCGTTTCGCCTACTGCTTTGATTAATTCGGCCGGAATCTGATCATTGCCCGGGGATTTATACTTTTTTCAACTTCTCAATAGCAGTTTGCACTTCGACAAGGCTAGGTTCTGGCACTAATGGCTTAATATGTGAAAAATTAAAATAAATAAATTATCGTGCCTTTTTGTCAACAGATTCAATACCTTAATATCACAACGAACCGGGCCAGTATTTTCACAGTCCATACTTTCTCACCCATGTTCTAAAGCCATCTTTAGGAATTTTAATAAATGTTGTGGCTGAATGAATAGCACTCCGTTTTCGTATTCGGGAGATCCCTGGTTGAGTCCTCTGTCCGGAGATCTGCTATTCTGACTGAGGTTTTGTCGTATTCATCAGTACCTTCAGGAAAATATCGATATAACACATTAAATAGACCACAACCACTTTCCAATATAACCTTTCCAGTTGATTATTCAGTGATTTCATCATTTGACACTATAAAATTTGAGCTACTGATAGGGTCGTTTAATAAACAAAAACAATGTATAAATAAGTGTAAGAATTGTAATCATGTCCTCTGAAAATTCGATAAACTTCTACCAGACTACGCGGCGTAACATGACAGAAGAAAGCTATTTTCACATTCGCCTTCATGGAGAAGATTAAATGTGATAATCTCTTTGCTCGAGAGAGTAACGCTGCTTCGGTTAGCCAAACCTCTTTTCAAATTTGTACTCGAAACTCGATAGGGCCTGCCAGATGACAACAGTGGGAGTGAGTAGATGCATCCACTTACGACAACTTTCAAATATTGGTCACCTGATACTGAACACGGAAGTTTTCTGGTTCGGCTATTAGCATTCATGAGATGATTATGAAGCGATGGTTCGCCTCCTAGTATCTATGTTCAGAACTTCTCCTGTTAATATTATAATGAGTCTGGCGACTCGTATCGTCTCACAGTCTGAGGGACCGAGTTTATTTTCTACTTACGTCAGTATATTCTGGCTTGGATTTAAACTACATAATTATATTACTGATACATTAACGAATAAACTGTTTATTTGTTGTGTAATTAATGCCTGTCAATGAACGGAATAATTACCAACTATCTAAAGGGCTGACAATGGCGGTCTTCTGAGTCGTTGCATCAAGTAGGGTGATAAACCCTGATGATTGAAACGTCGCTAAACTTCTAGAGTAATTGACTAAATATCAAAGTAGTGACCGTGAGTTGATACGGGCTGGTTAAACGAGGTTTAATTCGTGATAAGAACAGGATTTATATAGTCAAAATTGCATCGAGAACTGATAAAGGGCTCTGTTTTAAACTAAATTGTCCCTTACATGTATTTATTAATTAAAAAGATTCGCGTAAGAAAAGCATCTTGACAAGCAACCAACCTTGGTATTCATTAAATTACTTTCGCGAAGTTGAACAGAAACCACCCCCCATAGTCCTTCACAGAAGTGTAATCCGACACGACACCAGAAACCTGAGTCATGCTATTTCCACTACGTTAAATCTTTAGTAGGTCGGTTTAGGTATGGAGTTCATTTTCAAGTTGATACGTCCCCCGAGGTAAATCTAAGCACTAGGGGGCAAGGGGGCGTATCTAGGCCATAGCCGAGGTAAGACATCTCAATGTAAGGTTATATAATTTTCAACTCCTTTTGTTTTGGCCTACATAGAGTTTATTATCACAGAAATTAAAGTCTCCTTATCAGTTTTATATCTACACGAGCTACTGTTTTCTTTCGTACGTCTTGCCTAATCGATACCCGACTTTATGACACAGAAATATCTTTAATTCGACTCATCAAAACTCTCATTGTCACATAAGAGCACGGTGCTACATTTATATGCATGTTACCAGCGATTGGTTTGAATCAACGTGATTATAGTGGGATACCAGAATTTTCCAAAGAGTGGGTTCCTCCTACACTGTCAGTAAGAAAGAAGTGTCTAACTTTTTCATTCTTCCGGACAATATTATACTTCCAAGATTGTCATTATAGTAAGATATATTTAGTATGCGTTATGTATGGACTAGATAGATATTTTGTTTAACAAAATACAAGAATTTATATTATTATACTATTTTTAGTAATTCTCAATTACAAATAGATTTGATTGATCGTAAAGGCTGATAAACATTTATAAAATTATGGGCTGTGGGGGAAGATTATTTTACAGTTAATAGCAGTTGTTCTTTTATAACTGTAGAGTTTTATGTACCTGTTAAGATCTTTTGAAATGATTCCAATGGAAGACGCAACTATTTTAACAACATACTTGAGTTTGGTGTCATAAATGCATTATCATCATTGTCATCATCATTCATTGCTTGTGTCTGCTTAAAACGTAAATCCGTCCCCTTAATGCGCTACTCCAAACGGACGTATTCTTTGGATCTATGGCAGTATACGGAGGTGAGCTATTAATTTCAGGCGATAGATTTTCAGATAGGAGATAAAGAATAATTACAGTTGAAATTACTGTCTTCTGGGACGTTGCGCCGTGTAGTCTGGTAGAAGTTTACCGACGTTTCAGAGATGCTTGCTACCTTAATCAAAAGGGCGATAAGACTACACGGCGCAATGTACCAGAAGACAATTGTCATATTCCCCTCCGTGAAAACCAGAAATCACACCAAGAAATACAATATCTATTGCACTAAAACAAATATAACAGAACATTGAGGTCAAGTGAATGATACTCATCAGTAATCAAAAGGTTTCAGATGAATGAGGGTTTCGTAATTCTTCACAATATCTGAGATAAGACGACCATTTCTTTCAACCTCCTTTCCTACTGAGTACTTTTGCAACAATCTCTCATTCTGTAGATTTTAAACGTTATACAGAGTGTTTCCACACAAGAGTACATAAATTGAGGATCTGATAGAAAAAAGAATGTGGACCCGTGTTTACATGAATTTTTTTAGCCACATTAAATTTTCAATCTAATCCCCAAGTTATGAGAACACCCTGTTTACAGTCAGTCATCACAGCAGAATAAACTCTGAAACAGATAAGTTATTCTATCTTTCAACATGAAAAATAAAATGGCGTGTCTATGCGAAAATAATGTGGTGGAAGACGGTGCGAGGCGCAAAATGACTTAGGCAAAGGAATGGAATACAAAGAGACGAAGAAAACAGTGTACACTACCGGACCGAAAAATTCTCTGGAGAAATCATGTGGACCGTAGGTAAGCAGATTTACGGCCTGACAGTTGTTCTTCAAAGCTACATACAGAAACAGCCTTACGCACATGCTGGACGGCAGGAGGAATTGTTCTGGTGTTCAGTGGGCAGGTAGCGCTTAGAGGAACTCTATACAAAGCTGTAATTCTACCTTGCATTTCGTGTGGTCTCTCACCCTGAATGAACAACAAAGATTATAGGTCTCTGCCATGCTATTACAAATGAATTATAAAGGGAAGAAAACTGTAGCTGAACAAATAAATACTTTATTCAAAATAGGAGGTACATAGCGCGCATGGGAGGATGAGAAATACGCACAAAACTTCAATCGGAAAACCTAAAGGAAAGAGAAAACTAAGTACATTGATAATTAGATGAGAAAATAATATTAGAATACATTTTGTAGAAATGGGGTGTGATGGTAGGATAGGGGCCAGACATTTGTTATTATAAACTTCTGAGTTCCAAAAGAGTTAGGGAATTATTTAAAATCTGAGTATTATTAGATCCTCAGAGAGGACTTTGCTCTATGGTGTTAGTTTTCAGAAAAGAAAAGGCTTCTAAAATTTCGAAAAACTTTTTTTCTGGTCAACAGTCGAAAATGAGAAAACTCATACTTCGTCATACTAACTCATACGTTGAATAAAAAACTGAATGAAATTAAAGTACAACCATAAACAATAAAAACGTTAAAATTCTGAAAGAGTCTGCCATGGCCTGTTTCATTTTGCTAGATGAATTTCGATAAATACCTTTAAGGCAGCAGATAACATTGCTCAGATTCGAACGGAGTACCTGAATACTACAAGTGCAGGATGTTACTGCTAGCTATAATGAAATAATATATTATATATGCGTGGATTCACGCACACACGTATGCATGTACGCAATGTGCATGGATGTGCACATGTAGTAATAAATATAGGTATATATATATATATATATATATATATATATATATATATATACGAGGTGCTACCTAAAAGTTCGGGGAATTTCAATTCCACGCGCGAACCGGTTGTGGAATGACCTGCCGCCGCTAGATGGGGCGAGCAATAACCTTTGTGAATTAGTGTGCCGACAGCCGTGAAGGCGAGAGGCCGCGTTCTTGAGTCTCGTGCGTTTTTGTAACGTTGTGTTGTAGTGGTTCGGCGATTTTTTAAATGGCAGATTTTAAGGAGCAAAGAATCTGCATCAAATTTTGCTTTAAGCTTAAAAATCTGCTGTAGAAACCCACCGCGTGCTTATGGAAGCATTTGCTGAGAATGCTATGAGTCAAAGTAAAACTTCTTTGTGGTACAAACGCTTTAAGGATGGACGAACGCCTGTCGACGACGATGAGCGTTCAGGACGACCATCGACAAGCACAACACCGGAAAACATCGCGAAAGTGCGAGAGGCTGTGGTTGCAGATCGTAGACGTTGAAGCGGCTACGGGAGAGCATTAGGCGCAAACGTCCGGAAAAGTGGGAGAACAACAACTGGGTTCTCCACCACCACAACGCGAACGCCCACACAGTTTTGGCTTCCAAAAACACGACGGTGATTCCCCACCCACCCTATTCGCCTGACCTCGCCCCCTGCGACTTCTTCCTGTTCCCCAAAATGAAATTTCGATTGAAAGGCCGTCGTTTTGACACAATCGAGGAGATCCAGGCAGAATCACAGGAGGTGCTTAAAACACTCGCACTTGAAGACTTCCAGGGATGCATGGAATCATGGAAAGAACGCTGGGATCGCTGTATCCATGCCCAAGGGGACTACTTCGAAGGAGACGGTGGAAACTACGAGTTATGATAAACAATTTTTTTTATAGGGCAAATTTCCTGAACTTTTGGGTAGCACCTCGTATGCATGTGTGTATGTGATAACCTTATTCATTCCTATCATCACCGGCGTATTTTTAAGTCCCTAACTGATATTATACACAGGCAATGTGACAAAGCCGTTGTAATGCAGGCAGTGGGAGAGGCAGAAAGGGTTCGGGGCCCAGTGGAAATAGCTTTTAGCACAAGGGGTCAGGAATGAGGTCAAACGTTGTCAAAGCAGGATCAGAACCCATGTCAGTCAATTTTTTTATGTTAACGTTAACTCTCAAGTGATGTCTCTGTCATCTGTCGGCAAAAGCACAAACTAACTGCGTTGGTTCTATTCTCGTTTGAAAAGCCAATCAAACAGAACGTCAATCGCAGTAATACTGACGCGGTGCGACTTTTAAATATAAATAGCTGCTGTCCTTATGGTTTTAAACATCAAATATGGAGTATGAGCGGAGGAAAATAATTTAGAGAGATCCTGATAAATGTTACAGGGACGTGGGAAGGTTCTGAAATACAATGAAATGGCTGTAAAAGTACAAGGAATAGACGAACCTGAAATTATTATCGATAAAGAGGTTATTTAAGTACTTGTTATTGCAAAATAAAAAATCTTTAGAATAGAAGTGGGTAATTATTATGCATCGGAGGCCGGTTTTTTTATACTTCAAAGAAAATGCACCTCAAAAAGCCTAGCGAAGGAAATCTGTACTTAAAAAATTGTTAAATGGCTATCAGCAGGGGCAACATTTCATAGACAGGGTCCATAGAAAAACAACACCCTTAATCCGGTCACGTAATCCCAGACTTTATTTATTTTCTCAAGGTGTTAAAACACACAGAACACCGAAACTGGGAGGGCGATTCTTCCCTAAATCTTTCACAGCCTTTATGAGAAATTCATTACCGCTCTTTATGAAACGGACAGTTAATTTCTATGTTTACAAATCCCCCGTAAATAACGCCTATAATGATAAAAATATTAATCCAGCCAATATGTTAATCCATCAATATACATTTTAATATTATCCTCCGTCGAGGTTTTCCGGACAAAAATGTGTACTCATTTCTATTCTTTCCATACATGCTACACATACCACCTATTTCACCCTCCTTAGTTTGAACACTTTGAAGCTGAATTTTGTTTTCATATAATTTAAGATTTCAGTCCGTACCGCACAGAGAATAAGTATCCAGCACTACAAAGATCAACTGTTTAATGCTGTTTAAGGAAGTGTCGCCGGCTACAGTGACTCATACGAAACCCATAACAGAAAATGATGATTTATCGACTGTTGAGGCAGAAGGGACATATAGTTACTAATGGGCAGTAACCTGTTAATGCGCTTGGTGAAGTATTGGTTTACCATCCAGCCGATTCTTCGCCTGTCACAGCTGCTGTTCCGGTTTTGTTAACAAGAATTCCTGATTAAAAGTGATCCATTATTAAGAAGGCCCTGCTGTTAGTGAGAACATTTACTTTGGCACACCATTCTGATAAATGCGGCGTGCAGCTGAGATGGTTTCAATCCCACCCCCCATTTGCTTAATGTTCTAATATTTCATTTTAATGTCATTCTAATGATGATTATTTTCCTGGCAAGATTTCATTTTTCTTTACGAATCTCATTTCTTGTATTGCCCCTGTCCACACGGATAGGGTACACTTATATTTCTCATCCCACACTGAATCTTACAAAAAAAAAATACGTTCCGGTAGATTAACCCTGATCAGACACTCCTCTGTCGCCAACGACCCTCAACAGTTTCATTCTCAAAACAAGAAACGCAGACACCGCTTATAAGTGCTGGAATAAGATTGGGAAGTTTTCCCCCATACTAAAATACACAGAGTTTCCGAATACTTCTTTAGCATCTTTGCATTCTGAATGCTCCTACCTGATAAGAAGAAATACGTATCGTATGTGTAGGTCTACTATGTAAGTGTTACATCAAATATCATCCACAAAACCCTAGCAACATTAGATGGCAGATGATGATGAAATATAATCGTATATTTTAAACAAATGATTTATTGATTAATTCTCACCTTCTTAGCATCTGATTTTAAAAACAAAGCCTCGAAAGAGAAGAGAAAAGCTGTGTGTATACGTAGGTTAATATAAAGAAAGCGTAGGACAGATTAAGACATTCAAATTCTGTATTCGAATCGGAACAAGGGACATAATGTCTTCGCTCACTTTACTCTGCATTTAAATAAATAAATAAATATATATATATACACGTTGTTTTATGGTAAAGTTTGCTTGCTGGGGTTTTTTTTCACAATGTAGGAATGTCTACAGGTCAAAATAAAACAAATATTCTCGCTGGTTACGTACACGCAAATTTCTCATACACGCCAGACATATTACTTATCTCTTATTTAACGCGTTTAAATTAACCCAATTTAACTCTTATAAGGAATTAAATTTTAAACAGACTTTTAAAAAAGCCAATTTTATAACGATGTAAATTTAAAACATCAATTTTGAAACTTCCTTATACTTGTTTTCCTGTTCTGTTAACCATCCTTAAGCGCTAAATTTGGTGGCTGACATCCGCGGTGGGTGTAATTACAACCCCGGTCATCACTCTTTCACCCCATTTTCATCTTTTCTCTCCCTTGTTACTTCATAATTAAGTTATTGTCCGTGCGATGTAAAATTTGTTTGCTCTGACTTCCTTCTTGCATTGTTAATAAAGGCGAGCTAATGATAACAAAACACAATTGTTATAGCACCGAAGCGCTCATTATACGAATAACACCAACATAAAACCAAAGTAAGATTTTAGTATCCACATTGTTAAGTTTATCCAGAGAATCAATTACATGAGACAGGGAAGGATGTAACTTAATTCCTCTGCTTAAATATACCTTTCTCAGATATTGTAAGAAACATTTCATCTTAGGTAATGGTAATTGATTCTTTGGTTACTCAAAGATAGTTTTATTATTTTAGGTTACACACCATTGAATTTTAGCATGATTTATGATTTGCAACGCGGTTCTCACGGAGAGAAACATTGTCCATCACGGTTTAGAAATGTAACGTCAAACGCATGCAAACTATACTACAACGACCATTAAATAAAACAGTTGACTTGCAAGGCAGCGTTCGTTCTACCCGCTTAATGGATAGGGTACTTTTACCAACCTAATACAGTGCTCGTCTACAAACAACTCTGTAGACCAAAATGGAAAGACATTCACAGAACGTTCAGTAACTCGTGGCGTTTTAACTGAGCGGGACGGATATGGGAGGATTACAATAATATGGATTGTAAACAAACAAGGTATGAAGATGGTGACTGCAGTGAACTTTCGAGTTCCCATAAAAGTAAGCACAGCTTACTTGTTGACTAACTGAGGCAAACTTTTCCTTATTATTATATTATTAAGTGTTCTGTCTTACGACAGGTCCATTGCTCTGCCCAAAAAGAGCTCTCCAGTTGTCCCTATTCTCGGCTTCTCGCTTTAATTCCTGGAACGTCATCTTCTTTCCTTGTTTAAGGTCGTCGGTTAGCTGTATCAATCTTCTTCCTAGTCCTCTCTTTCCTTCAACCTGGCCTTCGGTGATATCACTCATTAATCAATTCCTTCTCATAATATATCCCAACCAGTTAGCTTTCCTTCGTGTAATCGCCTGCAGAATGTTTCTTTGCTCGTTGACTCTCCTCAATACTTCTTCGTTGGTCACTCGATCCGTCCACCTGATCTTCTCTATTCTTCTCCAACGCCACATTTCAAAACTCTCCAGGTATTTCTGTTCCTTCTTCCTGAGTGTCCAATTATTCTTAATTAATTATGACCCATTATTGGGGCAAAAATAAACATTATAAATTAGTAAACTAGGCGGAGTGACCTTGTTCGTAAGAGTTTCATACGCCAAAACGTTTAAAATAACAATACTTATCTTGGCCGACACAGGGATCACTTCAAGTTAAGAGTTATTATGGTTTTTAGATTATTTAATGCTGTTTTATCAACTACAGAGTGTATCTTACACCTTTCAGCTTAATTTAAATTCAGTGTACTCTGACGTTATCAGTCTTGTTACTTTAAACTGTTAAAAGGGATTATATTTTGGTACACAAGGTGGCCGTTATGACAAGCAGTTGCGTGCGGACATAAAATGTAGCCTTTCATGTGTAGACATTAGTATAAATAATCGTTACGTTTGGAAACACATGTGGTATGCTTTCAGCGGCGAACATTTTAAATAGCTGATGTACCGATACAAAATTCCATTCCGTTTACAGAAGACGATCTGGAACACGGGGCGCTGGAAGGGAACATCTCCCAATTCCTATGAATTTTATGCCACGGGAAACATTAGCGGTATAATGTAATATTTAACAATGCCTTTTAACTTCACAGAGTCGAATGGTACGATTATTAGACCTATGAGTGGTGAACTGGAAAGTACGAGGTGCGATCGGAAAGTTTAAAGACTGCGCGCATAAAAACCCGTACACTTATCTCAGGTATTAAATTCATCCATCACCCTCGAAGTAGTTCCCCTGGGAGTGAACACAACGATCCCAGCGCCGCTGCCAAGCCTGGAAGCATCTCTGGAAATCTTTCTTTGTCAGCCTGTCAAGCACCATCTGCGATTCTGCCTGAATCTCTTCTATCGTCTCAAATCTCCTTCCCTTTAGCTGAATTTTCATCTTTGGGAAGAGGAAGAAGTCACACGGAGCTTAGAAAGGAAGTTGGGGTCGGTTCTTGCAAGATCTTCGAGCTCCTGACAAACGAGAAGTCGATTCTGCTTCTGGTCCTCAGACAGGATGCGTCGCATGTGGAGTTCTTCCTTTAGAATCAGCTGACAGGTCCCATAGCCTATCCCAACAATGTCGCACAAGTCGTTGATGGTACGACGTCGATCTTCGTGAATGGCCTGCCGAATCTTCGTAACATTTTCGGGCGTTGTGCTCGAAGATGGTCGTCCAGAACGCTCGTCATCATCGACAGAGGTTCGGCCATTTTTAAAACGTGAATGCCACACAAAAGTTTGTGCACGACCCATTGCGGACTCCCCAAATGCTTGCTTTAGCATTTCATAGGTTTCCGTAGCCGTTTTGGCGAATCTTTGGCAAAATTTGATGCACACGCCATTCCGAAATCGCAGGAGGGTCGGTGTAATGCACTACCAAAACGCCCGTAACTAAGAAACAAATGCTAATTCGATGATGCCGGCTGGCACACTGATTCACTATGAATGTAGGCCGCAACCCCTAAAGGCAGAAGCTCGTACTACATCCGGTTCGCCCTCTATTGACACAGTCTTGAAACTTTCCGATCGCACCTCGTAGGCGGTAGAAGATTCTCATGGAACGCGAGGGTTCATTGCTCTGTTAACAGAAGCAAGTTGGATCCACTTTACATCCTCATATTCCATGTCTTTAATGTTAATTTTAATATTATACTGCCTCCCACTTCGATGATGATACATTAAATATCAATACAATACATTCAGTAGTTTTCCTAAATGAACGGAGATTTATGTTAGGATATATCTTAAATTCAAAAATTATCCTCAGCACTTCGTTCTTAAACACGCTCAATTTACATTCTTCCCTTTGGACAAGAAACCAAGTTTCTCACCCACAGCAAATAAGTCATAATTCAAGTAAATTTCTCCACCAGCCTTCGCTTCATCTCTTCAATGTCCAAATATTCTAAGTATCCTGTTCTCAAACTTTCTCAAAGTAAATTATTTCCTACACGAGAAAGTGGAAGTTAGCGATTTTTAATCCAAGCATTTCCTGAATTAAGTCCGCGTTTGTGTTTAACTTATCGGAGTGTTTACAGTTTTCTGCGTCGAAACTCGAGCAATGATGTTTATCATCATTCTTTCTTTCCGAACGCATTTTTCCTGGTTTTCCTCAGTACTTTCAGGAAAATGCCAGGATAGTACCTTAAATTAAGCCACGACCTCTTCCTTCCACATCCCTTCCAATGCACTATCATTCCATCATTCGACGCAATATAGTCTCAGCTACTGATAAATCGTCGTTAAATAAACCACAAATAAATAAATTGAATATCAGGAAAATAATCCCTAATTCCAAGGAGATTTCACTTTCCAGTATCAACTATAGCAAAAACATTCAAAGATATTGGGCAGGATTTTTCACCGTCCTTCGTGTGGATACAAGTAGCAGTTGGGCCCGATTTCGTGTTTGTTCACCGCAAATTCGTTGATTTCCGAAATGTATTTTACAGCAGGAAATTTCGAAAGGCAATTGAATATTCACGAGGTGATTTTATTTATAAAAAAAACATATTAGCGTAATATTTAAGATATTTTAAGGATGATTCTTAACGCAGGAGACATCACGATTAATTTTCTAGAGAATACAAGTTTTGTACGTTCTTATTATGAAAATAGAAACTGAACATCTTTACAAAATTCTAATGGGGCCCATGGGAAAACGTCCTCTTGTTTAAAAATCACATTAAATTGCAAACTGGTCGGTGTCTGCAGGTTTAAACTTTAGCCTTTAAAGACGATTAATAAACTTTGTGTAATGCAAATCATAAGGCCGAGAAGCCCTTAACCGAATTACCATGGCAACGGCATAACAGAAACATAGTCCTTTAATCGTTATCCCAAAAGATCTAAAATCGCTTAGCAGCGTTACCATAGCAACTGTCATACAGTATTAACAGTATGCACAAGCGTGACGGACATCGGTCATTATATTATATGCAGATGGTACACCGTGTTATCGACCTTGCAGGAGTTTGTACGTATAATTTAAGTGATTTTATTTACAACACAAGAGATCCTTTCGTGAAACTGACATCACCAAAGAGGTAGCGCATCTTGGTAGGCGAATTATACCAGTCCACTTCCATTACAGGCAAAGCCAGCAACACATGACCATACGTGAATCGAGCGGGATTCGAACCTGCGATTCCACTGCTTGGTAACCTAAGACAGTGGTTGTATACTCTATGTATTCTGTTTGGGTAGTAACAGGTGTTTATGAGAAAGCACAGGATGTGTACGGACATATTTATCATACTATACCACACTCGTACTACGTAGTGCTTTGATGTGTTTCATTGGAAATCGAATTGAGTTGCTACGGGCTTCCCCTCAATATAAATATCTGTTACTTATTCTGAAACAGCATCTATTTCTTACACGGATCTCTAGATATGTAATATAGAGTGCCCAAGACGGGTCCTAACCCTTACAAAAAATAATAAACGACTGTCTGCTGCATAAAGTCGTAACTATTAAACACAAGAGTAATTTTTTTTTTGTATGGCAGTCAAACTTCCGTCACCCTAAGGCAAGAACATAGACCTTGGATTAATCTTCTTATGTGTCAGATTTAAGATTCTCACGGCAGTGAGTATGAAGATGGCAGCCTCCTGGGATACTACGCCACGTGTTGTGTATATGTTTACCGACGTTTCAGAGGTACTTACAGCCTACATCATAAGAGCAATGATCATAAAGTCCCTGATAATTGAGGCAACAAGTACGTCTGAAACGTCGGTGAACTACACGACGCAACATTCCAGAAGATTTGCCTTGAGAACCTGACATCTCCCTTGTAGCGTTCTTCCACTACAATGTATCATAGTCAGAAGTGCGGGGGTGGGGTTACGGATTGCAATGGAAGACGAATTCTCAATACAAAATCCATTACTTGAATGGAGTGGGTCGACAGATAAGAGATCTCGCCTAAGAGGGGATGGTTTGTAAATGTGAGCTTGCAAGCAACAATTCTGATTAAATATTGCTTGAGGGTAGACTGTATTTTATCCCTTACAAAGCTTAGTAAACGAGATCAATTTTTACACAATGAAAAGAAGTCTGCATGGTAACTTTGTTAGCCGAAGATAATACAAAAGAAATGTTCTATGTAACATTTCAAGCTCTGTTTCAATTATAATACACAGACGGTAAACCGGTAACCCACAGTCGGCAACGTGCCTTAGACTCACGTCATGAAGGCGTATGAGGACAGTGGAGGGCCCAGATGTGTGTAGAATCATGCTCCAGCTGCTTTGCTATCGGGTGCAGAGACAGATGGAAGGGCCCCAGAGCCATCTACACGTACTGGCCATCCGACACACTGCCCGCTATTTTATCACTGAGAGATACCGACCTACAGAAGACTAATTAGTCTAAAGATAAAATAAAAACATTAGTGTAGACTGACGACTGCACAGCATTGCTTCGAACTTACGTCTTTTCTGAAACCCATTAAACCCACCGTATTTTAAAAAAAAAATCCTTCCACGGGATACAACAAAAACGTTCGTTCAAACTCGAAAACCTTTGTCACATTTCTTAACACGCAAAATTTTTCTTCTGACGGAGAATTTCAATCACCAATAACTAAGTCCTGCGGACCACCCCTTGTCGGCTTCACTTGACTGCACTTTCAACACACACTGACTTCCATATCTGAAGACTAGTTATTCCACCAGCAACTGTGAGGACATCGAATCCATCTGAACCCTAAAATGCACAATGCAAGGAGACGCCTGACGGTCATGTGCACCCGTTTTTCTGAGACACGTTATGCAGTGATACATTTTTAATGTTATCGATGCGTGAGAAACTGTTCTATAGGAAAGACGCTCGCGGTCTACCGCTTAGTGCAACAGTGGGATGAGGGACATCTACCTACTTTCACCTTCTCTCCTTCGTTGGAGAGTCTGATATTTCTTAATTATTTACGTTTTAAGTTCACTCAGCAAACATTAAGCACTGTGGGGAGTGCATGGTGATACGCAGCCACAGTTAAATGAAAGATGGGCGGGAGAAGTAGTACGAATGAGACAGACGATAAATTTTTACAATCAAATCAGAAAGCCTGAAAATAACAGATCTGTTGAGATAATATTAAAAAATAAAAAGTTATGAAATAGACTGCGTTCATCTACCTTAGTATAAGTTCCAATGACATGTTCTTGAAAGTACTGTAATGGACCGTCGGACTCCATAAAAGATAATTAAATTGACTACATAAGCGACTATTAGCTTCTCAGGAAATATTGTGCTCCGTGAAGTTAATTTAGTGGCTTGTCTTCTTACCAAAGGGGGACAAATAAAATTCGCATTATTACAGTTCCCTACAGCAAAACTAGTCGTGATTCATTCGGAAGCAAGCGGTCATGACACTATTTTACCAATTATCCAGGAACTTGGTTGAAGGGACTGAGAAAAATAACTAAAATATCAGTCAGGACAGTCGGTCCTCAGTCAGGATTCGAAGACGTGCCTTCTGAATGTAAATTCAACGCATTACCCTAAGAAAGAGAGGAAGAGAGAAGGAAAAGCAAAAGAGTACCAGGCGTCCGACGTCTTTGATTTAGTAATGCTGCTCACAGATCACACTTCGCACAAGTACGCACATTTTTTCCCCCTACAGCGAAGGCAGTATATAAATCTGTAGCTCGCTCGCTTGCCTTTATTTATACTTCCAGCTAAAAAATATCGATACCTTATATCGACATCTTGATTAATAGAGCCGGATGTCAATTTTGTGGGCTACAAGTAAAGAGGCGTAGCTCAAAGTAGAACGTTCACATTCTTACAAACTGGAATAGGAGACAGCCTGAAAGGGTCTGTATCAATGATACACTTTAGCATTATATTTTGAAGCAACCATTCCCTACTATTGCTCGTGTTTTATATGAACTTAAAATGCTAAGTAATTCCATTCAGCTGAGTCCTAGTTCAGAAACTAATAGTAGCTTAGTGGTCATTTCCAGCCTTCTGCGTAAGGAATATTTACTTAAATTCCTATTTATCCGGCCTCCTGTTCAATTTAAGGTCTTAATTAGCGACTGAAATACTGATTACTGTAGTGTGATACCAGATGGCAGCACAAAAACAATACGTGGAGTAGCTCATCACCCTCGTCAGTCCCAGCCTTGGCTTACAACGTCATCGCGTCAAGGTCACCTGTCGCTGGGCTTGGTTACGTAACATTTTAAGTGCCCAATGGTACATCGCCCGTGAAGATATTCAGACGTGGTTAGATAATTTAATATGCAAGTTTTTAGGTCCTGAACATTAAAACATGTCATAGTAGCCGTCAATAATTTGCATATTTCAACGTACCACGCGGCTGTGAGTTACCAGTACAGCGTTGTTAGCTATCATACAGTGAAAATTCTGAGCTGCCTTCACTCGCCTGGGCTCCGATGTTCGTGTTGCAACGTTTACAATTCTGCCGTAACCTTGAAGAATGCAAATTGGTGAATGAAACACCTGTCCATGGCGGAATACTGGATGAAGTAAAAGCTTTCTGTTTTACACAAATTCCCGGTTATTAATACAATAGACAACTGCTAATAGATAAAGTAATATCAGTAATGCGCTATATATTTATAATCCAAATCACAAACAAAAAATTAATCGTATGACAGTTTATGTCCATATGCAGTAATAAATTTTCAGATTCCTTTTTCCAACATACTTCTGCTTCCGGAATTATCCTCCCATTTTCTATTCCTTCCATTCTTAAGTCTTTCTTTTCTTTTTATATCTTGTTATTTAAGTCTGATTCTTTAACTTCCTTTTTCTTGCTTCCTTCAATGCTGTTTTTCTGTTTCTCTTCTCATTCCCTTCTTCGAAGGGCTGTAACAGACCTTAAAATTGGCCACAACAGGCTCACCGCACATCTTTTTGAATCAATCATTCATATCCCCCCTACCATTCGACACTTATTTCCTACAAAGTGGAGAAACGTCGACATTTTCTTCTTAAACATTCAAGTGATTGCACTCAACAGGTCCAGTGGCAGTGGACCCTGAAGAAGCGAAACACTTCCCCACTCCAAGTCAAACAGACCTCCCCCTCCAATATGCCTCACATCAAACGGGGCTGTGGGTCGAAAAGCCGTTTAGATGTTGGTCTATGGTGACGCGGGGCAGACGGGTTTAACATCACAGAAAGCCCCAAAACAAGTCCACACTGAATTTAATCAACATTGTCGCTGATAATAACATTCTTATTTAACAAAGTTTTAACAATCATTAACGGTGATAATGTTAAAGTTCGTTAGTTTTGTTGAAGTACGAATTATAATTTTATCTCTCGTCTTGTAAGCTCGTGAAACTTGTTCTCATACACAGATTGAAGAAGTCTGGAAGTACTTAAGAGATTATAGGGTCCTAATAAAGAGGAAATATATGACAGCATAAATGAAGAAATTGCAAAACGAGGAGATTCACAATTTGTGAACAAAATATTATTAAGATCATAAAATCAATTAGGGTGTCGGAAAAGCTGAAGGGGCTATACCACTTGCAAGACTTAGTCATTGATAAGAAAATAATATTAAAATTTGCCCACCTGGTTCAGGATATAGACTAGTGGCGGGCTCTTGTGAACAGGGTAATAAACCTTTGGGTTCAACAAAAGGTGGAGAATTCCATAAACATCAGAAAAAACAACTATCAGCTTCTCAAAAAGAACTCTGCTCCAAGAAATTATATGTTATACATTAATACCATTATCTATGTGACACTTTTGCAGAAATAGAGAAGAATGTAGCTTTTATTGAGGGCAGAAGGTTTGAAAGAAAGGAATTAATGAAAAGAGAGAATATAAAAGTCTTCAGCGAAGAAAGAGTGGGGTGAATACAATCTGAGAGAAGTGATAACGAGGTGGAAGATTTGCTTTTATGTTGGTTAGGGGAGCGGCTGATATCGGCTGGAGGAGCCTGATAAATTAGCCACAGCGAAGCATCCACGGCGATTAATTATGAGAAGAGTTAAAGTTCACTCGCATTTCCAGGCCAGTAATGAGGCATTCCTCGTCCTACTGCCCTCTAGAAAACAATTGGCTCACCTTCATTAATACCCCGAGCAGAACTCGAGGGCAATGTTCATCCATTTGTCGAGTACAACATTTCACTTTCCGCTAATTTCATTTTCCTTCTCACCCCCTCCTTCTAACCCCTTTTGTTCCCTCATTCTGTCTTCGTTTCTTTGTCTTCTTCCTACCAGCCTCTTTGTTTTGTCTTATTCTATTTCTTTTGTCACGTTTTCATTCCTTCTCCTCTATTCCTGCCTTCTTATTTCATTAATTCTTCTATTCATTGCTTCCTTCTTTATTTCTCATTCCCCACTGAATATGCTACCTTGAAACAGGCTACAATTAATTTCTCATGCATCCAATTCGTACTTCACATTAATCCTACCAAGAAACGCAATGGTGAAGAGCCCTTATTCAGGACAATCGCCTTCTGGTTAAGGAATTTGCCACATCTAATGGAAATCGAAGGTTCATTGTCGTGTTTACAAGAGTCTATCCTGGGGGCTATCCTCAGAAAGATAAAACCAGTCCACACTCTTACATCCATTTCTTGCAGAGCCATTTTAATATAACCCTCTTATGTACATAATCTGCGAAGTAATATCTTTCCCTCAGATTCTCCAACTAAAATGTTATGTGAATTTTCCATCTTTCCCGAAGCTGTAGCCTGTTAGATAGCCCAAACATCAATACAAATGTAAAATCGAATGAAAAATAACACATCTGCTACATTGAATATTTACAGTATCTGCTTTTCAAGTTATTTAAACTTCTCGTTGGAATATGCAGAACGAAGCATTAATTAAATGTAATTTTAATATATTATTTTCAAATGTTTAAAATGCGTATACTTAACAGCAACAGAGTTACGATCAGGCTGTGTGACAGCATAGTGTGTGAACTGGGTAAAGGGGGGTTCCCCTGAGAGACCCAGACAGGGGACAAACCTTCTCTCCTTCCCCAGGGAAATCAGAGTTCAGGCGGCAATGTGGACCACTAAGGGTTTTGGCACAAAGCATACGTGCACTGTTACCGAACCAACATTCGATACTTCACTCTCATTTGTTTTGACCTCAGTGCCATCTATGTGTCACAAGTGTGACAATAGTCGGGATGGATTTGCATCTATATCTGTACATATGATTCTGTCCAGGGAATAGTTTCCGATGGGTGAAAACAGAATCAAGACTTCGTTTATTGTGCTCCAGACTGAAAAGAAACAGAAAACCCCAAAGAAGAAGAAGACATTGTAAGACAGTTACCAAATTTTGTGTACTCTGATCAGATATTAACAAAAACGTTTCTTGACAAACTGGGATCAAGGCAGTAACTACAAACATTCGCTGCAAACATGGCTGCCATCTGGCTTGTTGCACCGTGTAGCCTGGTAAATTTGATCAACGTTTCAGAGGTGACCGGCTCTGAGGCCCACCTGGCGTCTTATAAAATTAGAACCAGAGTTGGACAAGAGTCTGTCGAGATGAAAAATGCATAGAGCTATCTCCATTCCTCCCTACACCTTCGTGGTGTTGTGTTCAAGCACATGGACTACTTAATTCATCTGTTTACTTCAAAAACTGTCACTATTTTCTTGTACGAATGGTTCAAGTAATATAGATTCCACAGTTTATAAAGTTGCGTTAAATAGACCAAACACAAAAGAGCTACGGAATTATGTGGCACCAAGTTCTTAAAACATCAATAGGCTACATAGAGTTTGAAATAAATATATATCCCTACCACGATAAATTTGAAGGCCAATAGAATGAATATCATTTGCGGTCTTCGAGATATCCAAAAGAAATCAGTTCCAAATTGTCCTGACGAATACAGCCGGATTGTTAAATCGAGGGATGGGTGTAATTATAACGCTGAAATGACTATTATCTATGTTGCTGGTAGGAGTAATATGTTAGTTCCGACACCTATCCCGTGGAGTGACATTGCAAAGGACAATAATCCAGTGATCCGTTGCGGCTTATAGGGGATTCCCCCGATGTTACAGCAGTAAGCTAGCCCCTCGTAGTAACAATGAATCAATTAATGAATGATATAACACAACATTCAACCTACAGATCAACCGAGATGAAATGGGATTTATATAAGCACTGCAGATATTAATTTCAATAAAATTTTCAAGTACAAAAACAATAAAATAAAACCATTTCAGAAAAGAATTAACATGTCTGATTTGTTCTCGAGATATAACTCATTCCGTTAGGCACAAACCTAATTAAGAAGATAATAGTAGCACAGCTGGGCAAGAAATTGCAAGCCTTTATGGAACCCGAAGGCTTGTTATAGTGTTCGCGTTATTTAACGTTAAATACGAGGATAAAATATACATTTATTACGCAATCATACCCCGGGTTCTCAAAAGTACAAAGCATGAATCTTGAATACTCGAACTCAACGAAAGATGTTGTTCCCTCTCTGCAAGAACAGATTTTATACATCTATCTTGTAAAGAAAATATAATCAGTATCTTCTGACGACATCAAACATCTTGGTTTTATTTATATTATATTTAATTTCGATGCCGTAAGATTATAACGTTCATGAAATAACAGTGATTCAGTCTGATGAGTAGACAGCAAACTTCACGTATGTTCACATCGCTTTCGGTTGAAATAGGGGTTGAAAGAGGGTAAAAGGGATGAAGCATTCCTCACGAAATTCAATTGCAACATTTATTCTATACAACTCGTCAAAAGAAGCAACCACCCAGTGCATCGAGATCATTCTACCTCACCCACAGCCTTCTATATTGCCCATTCCTACCCTTCAACCGTTCCAGATACTGACATTCCTAAGCCACCCTACATCTCCGATGAATGGGGAAGTACAGTCAAGGATGGCGAGCTTCTTGGTAAAAGAATGGACCAGAATTTGTGATTGTTTAGCTTCTGGAAACTTGCTTTAGGCCAAGCTTGAGTCCCACAGTTTGACCGAGTTTGCTTCAGATAAGCTTCTGGACTTTATCTATGTTTCATCATGCGCTTTTCTACTTTATTTAACTACGCTATATCAACTAAGTAATTTATAACAGTAAAGACCAACTGGCGACCCGTGGACCACATCCGATTCGAGACCACTTGTAACCAGGCCGTCGACACTGTTTGTCACAAGTTGGTACAATCTCATTTATTTTCTTCAATACGAAGAATTTGAAAATTACATCTTAATTCTTATCTCGGCTAACGGGAAGTTTATATATCTACCGAATTTAAACCTCTGTTGTAAAAAAAAATTATGTCTTCCAGGTAAATGTTTTGTCTGATACAAGCTGTTTCAAGTGAAAATTTAGAGTAATATGTAAATCTAAAGTAATTTATGCACATAGCAATACAATTCCGTAATTTGTCATTTATAAATAAGTATCGTTAAATACAACGAAAATTGGCTTTTAGCCTTCAAAGACAGCTTCAGGAGGATATTTCCACTGGTTCAGTACCGTGACCCTAAGGGTTACTGACCCATGTCTTAAGCCTAGTTCACACCCTCACGTCCCATTTACTTCTTCTTGTGTAAGTGACATTTTTCGTTACTTGTGTATAGTCGTCTCTTCAATGGATATCAAGATCTCCGAACCGTGGTGGGTCGACAGTCACGAATTTATGTTGGGTGTCTACAATGCATTTCGTCCCTCTCACGTGATGTAACAGCAACTTTTTACTACGATGATGTAAAGAGTGTAGCACCGTAACGGCTCGTCGTAGGTTAAAAATCAGCACTTAAGGTTGGAAACATATGATCTACAACAGCCTTTCCCTCTAAATTTTCCACATTTTGTCCAATAACACAGTTTTTCTATGACCTTGAAAGTACAGGACATATTAAGGCTCTATCGCAGAAAACTAAGGATTAACACGATATGCCTTAGGGACAGTAGAAAATATGGGGTGACGAGGTTCGAAACAGGGACCTCACACATATGAAGCATGATAACTAATAACTATCACAACGTTTTGTGTAGCAGTAAACGTCTGCAGCGCTAGAAATCTAGGCTATAGCAAGAGGTGTAAACGAATGACGAAGGTCTTCCAATTCAAACGCCTTCTAACAAAAATGGCGTATTCCTCCTCTTCGTCATCCTAGTCCCACACTCAGCCCAACATCCCCCCCCCCCCATATTTCAGTGCCATATAAATCGCGAGGTTCGTCATTACGATAGACTTTAAATTAATTATTTCATATTTTTAGATAAAAAAAATTTCTAAACATTTTGACTCCGAAATTTTCTTATGCATGTTGTAATCTGGAAAGTAAAATACCATGTTTTACATGGATAAAAAACAAGCAGCAACATTATTTTGTAAGATTTTCTCTTGAGCGTTTTGTAAAGCACCGTACATGAAATTAGATTTAAAGATTTATAGGCATTTTCAGATGCTATCCTTTTCATAATTTTGTCATGAACCCCAATCGCATTTCTTAGTGTCGATACTATCGTTAAATGGTTTAAGAATAAATAACTAAAAGAAAGACCAATATGAGTTCGCAGACGAACACAGACATCCACATAATCCCATGTTTATAACTACAATTAAGTTGAGTACACGACAAAGTTTCATCGCAGTGAGAAACGCAGAGTCTAACCAACAGTTTTATGAATCCTTACAAAAGCGCCCCCCCCCCCCGCCGGAAGGAACATTCTCTTATGATTAAATATTTTATATAAACTCCAAACTGAGAGAGGAAGCGGGCGACTTTGCTCTATCGATAAAAAATGTCGGTTATTGCACTGCATGAATCACTGCTTACTGATTCGTGGAATCAAAGAAAACTGATTCGGTAAAGAAGACGCCTCTTATCGGTTTGAAGAGTGGCCTCAATCTCTTTGTAAGTTACTCTTCATCTGATATTGTCACGGTGATAAAATTAAGGATTATGAGATAGGCTGGGCATGGGAATAAAATGTAGCGTACTAGCCAATTATCTGAAAGGTCCTGGGTTCATTCCCGACGACATTGGGGGAGAAAGTCAATATGATGACAAAAAAACCACCTGAAGATAGGAGCGGAGCCAATTCCCGAAACGTTGCGTGTATAAAATATATCTCAGACATAGACAATGTCCTACATAGTGCAGGGTCCAATTGCGGACTCCACTGAACACGACAATGAATCTTTTGGTTTAAAGAAAGGCGATTATTTCTTCGACTGGGTGACTGTTAACTTTCCAAGGATGAATATGCTTGATTGATTTAACGAGTTACTGTTAATTGGTCTCTTTGTTTTCGTAGATTATTTAACGACTCTGTTTCGGGAGCAGTGGTTATGAGGCGTCGAATGAGTTGAGATGGTTATTATGGTGAATCCAAAGTTTACACCTTACAGCAACATAAATCCTTAACCCATCCTTGTATTTCTTTGACGTGAGTGTACAATAAGTCCCCACAAGATGCGGTCAGACTTACATTCCTTTTTCATTGCAAATTCCTGGATCCCCCCCCCCTTTCCCTTCCAACCGTCTTCTACAATTTATATTTATTTATTTCAAAACACTTTTATCCGCTTTTTATGAGATTTCTTGTCCTTCATCTTCTGAGTCAGGTCTACCTAAAGGAATATTAAAAATAAACATATCAAATATGCAAACTCCTACCCCCTCCCTTATTTTCCAACGTCTTTTAAAAATGAAGACAATTTGTCAGATGACGTGATGCCCTCAACTTACATTCCAACATGGACGTACAACCAGATCAGGGGTCTACAAAGTTTTTATAGTACCGTATAAATTTTCATTCATTTATTATCGCCAGCGTCGTTCTTCCGAATTTATATTTTGTTTTACATTTAACATATAGTCTGTCGTAAAAAGAAGTAAACACACATTCAATGAAGTAAATAAAGACATTTTAACAAACCAAACCATCATCATCGGTACTTTGCAAATTACCTTCTTTAGTGAAGGTGTTCGAAATGACCACCGTTAACTTTGTGGCGGAGATGACAGCGGTCAGCAACTTACTGACAAGCGGCCTCCAAAGTTGCTGCTGGGACTACTGCGCATGACCGTTTAGCATAAAAATGCATCTTGGAGAAATAGGGAACAAAGTTGTGGACTCGATTCACCTGGCTCACGACATTGTCCAGTGGTGGGCTTTTGTGAACACAGGAATGAGCGTTCTGGATCCTTAAAAGGAAGGAGATTTCTTGACCGGATAAGAAATTATCATTTTCTCAAAAATGATTTCTCCATGGAGCTAATGTATACACGACGAAACACGATTAGTAAGACTGGGTTTAATTAATGTCTTATTTATAAGAATGTTTGCTAATGTTGTTTTACAGTATAATAAAACAAGCTTATTTTATTAAAACAATTTGTCAGATATCATTTGGATATATACGTGGTTAAATAAAAAACAAACACACACATAATTAAAAATCAAATAATTATATTTTTCCATTAAACAGCAACAGCAGACGAAAATTACATGGCTTACATTTGAATTTAAAAACAACATTAGGACTATCTTCCTACCTCGATGATCGGCAAACGTAAGCCTGCAGAAGTGTTTTTGAATTACTGCGAGAACTTTTACTTAAGCGCATGAGGTTTGTTATATCTGGTATAGGTTTAAAAGTTTATAAAAAAACATAAATACATGAATGCCTCTTGCTATTGAAAAGTAACGCCTTTAAACACGCACAATTTCCGTGTGTTTTAAAACATACACATGCCTGTTCTCAACTGAAATAACCTTCTAATTACTGTCACCCAAAGAAAGTTTGGGACCTCTGGCTTACACTGTATTTTGCCACTCAGACTGGCGCGACATGCAAATATTTGCCAGCCAAAAATTGCCGACTTCTGAACTAGACACTTTTATCATACAAACTCTATTCTAGGATTTGCCGACCTGTGAAGCAGAAATTCAGTGACTGTGACATAAGACATAAGGCGACATGACCTTAATTTTGTACTTGATATGTGTCATAACTTTAACAAAGTCCAATAAGATTCCGAGGGGCGGGACAGGGGGGGGGGGGGGGGGAATCATAAAGGCAGGTTAAACATTACAATTTTCCAGGTCTCTTGATACACGTTACTGTGTGTCTGTTGGAAACACTGGTAAGGCGAAGAACAAATTTCTTCTTGTCTCTTCTGTTTGAAGCCGTTTGTTGAAAACGACTGATTTGTCTTTCGTTATGACTTTGGTGGGATGTTTAAAACGAAGAGGAATCAACAGACGCGTTTAGTTTAAAGATTTAACTGAAGATTATGGTCAATATCTAAAGCTACAGCCAACTGCAGGCAACATTACAGAAACAAATGAAACGTGACACTATGAAATAAACGGGCCGACACATATTATAGAGACAAAAAAGGTCTATATAAAGAAGTCGAAAGTTTCGCGCATTTAAAACTGCAACAGACACAATGATGTGATGTTTGTGTAGAGACAGTGCCCTTCGGTCAAAACAGAGAAGCACTCTTCATATACACGTCAAGACACGAAGTTGGGCCCAATTATGCACCAAGGACGTCTTTTAAACCCGCCTTATCAATTTAAAGCACAGTGGTAGCTCATTAGCACCACCTACGTTAACAACAAACAACTCAGCTTCTAGGTTTTGTGTTTTGTCCCCTTAGACACTCGCGGTACTTGAAAATAGCGCACGTTAATAATGTATCAATTATTATTAGTGTTCTGTCTGACGACAGGTCCATATGAACAGGATCCTTCCATCCTTTTCTCGGACTGGGACCTGTTCATATACGTTCTTGGCAGATGATCCAGAAGTGGTTTGCCATTGCCTTCTTCTGTGTGTGAATGGAGTAATTGTTGGGATGCCACGGAGGAAAACTCCGTGTTGCCTAGACCACGGCCTTGCCCAACACAAGTTATAAATTCGGGCACCGCCGGGAATCGAACCCGAGACCCCAGGATTACAAGGCCAGCGTTCTAACCGCTAGACCACCGTGGCTATTGTTAATAATGTACATATTTATATCTCAGCGGTACTCACTGGAACCGATCATAATAACAGAAACTCTCACTTTATATGGCAGGAATATATGCTCCTATATCACGATCCTTCATTGATAATAAAAATATCCTTATAAAATTTTTATACATAAAGGAGCCAAAGTTAATTCAATCCATTCCACACATTCATAATGTTTCAACAACATACATTTTAATATTATTCTTCCATCTATGCATAAGAATAGCAAAGCGTATTCCGTTAAGATTTTCTTACAAATATTTTGTAAGCATTTCTCATTTCCGTTGTTGTGCTCCGTTTCCGTCAATCTAATACCTGTTTTTCCTTCAACTCATACAATTTTTAAAATCAATCTAATATAAGTCTCTGCTTTCAACAGCCAACATATTATTACTTTATATTCAGTTAATTGCGAACCACCCTGTAATAATAAGGCCGACATGAGGGAAATCTCCTCCAGACTTTATTATTCAACGTTTCTCTCGCAAGCCATGAAGTTAATTTCGAGCTGACACTCCGGCTGGCGGGACTAATCGAGCAGTACAAACTGCCTGGTGAAACTACTCGATACACATATTTCATTAGACTCACTTCATCTCAGATAAGTTCGTTAGTGTTTGACTGCAATGCCAGGTACTAATTAAGGATTCAGGATACTGAAAAAAAAATATTTGATATCACCAATAGATCGATGTGTATGTGAAGGGTTTATTAACAATTTTGTGTTCAAAATATATTTTGGACTTTGTCATTTTAACGTGTACCTATTTCTGGAAGGGGGGAGATAAGAAAACCCCCGAGAAAATCAAGTAGGTCTGATTTATTTCCGGAGCCCGATTGTTTTACGAGCTTAAGATCAAAGCAACTACAAATAACTTTTTCTTTGCGAAAAAATAATGGCCCGAGAAACCCTGAGATATTTTATATAAACATTTCATTTCTATCATTTAACTAGGCCCAACCTCGACCTGGACGCAAACATTATGTGTTACCAGGCCCAGGTATGGCCCTCGGGTCGGATAGTGGCCCGAGAGGAAGGCAGTGCATTCGGAAGAGAACATAGAAATGCACGTAATATGATGTCAGAAGGGTACATAGCACGTCAGACGGGTATAGAAGTGTAATAGACCACTGAAAGAAATATAGAAATACAGGCGGTAGACCATAGATAATTGTACAGAACTGTATGTACGTGTGGCTGTCTACCTGAACGTAAAATTTAGGTTTTTAAGTGGGATATTTATGCATACAAGAAGATGAGAACAAAATGAGGATAATAACATTACGTACATGACAAGGCTAATTTTATTCCAGCCAGTAAACAACTGTGTGTTGTGATGTAATAAAATTCAGTCCGTGGAATACAAGAAAATAAATTGTTAAAATCTGGACCCAGCTCTAACAAGGTAACATAAACCAAATTTAATTATATTATACAAAACTACGAAGAAGACATAATATTTGCAACAGCGGTTGCTTGTAATTCGTGGTACGTGTTTTAGTTCCCATCATGCAACGCGCACCAGCCCGAACCATCAATCCAAATCCAAATTTCGTTCTCACGTCAGTCACACTGGAATCTAGGGGGTTGAATAAGCATTGGGATGAGGGTTAGGCTGTCAGCCTACCCTATTATTCGTATATATTCACATTCTAGAAGTTCACATTTATGCACAGGGGGGTGAGACCAGGGATAGAGGAGACAGAGGATGGTGTGTTACGAGGTGGTTCTTTCAATCAATTATGTAAATGTGGATATTGTTATGCTATACGAATGTCATGCAGGTGATGGCGCCGGCTAGGAAACTAATTTAGTTTGAAACTTCCCCTCTTACACCTCTTTCTCTTTCCGCGTCCCTTATTTTGTCCGTTATAATCCCCCTCACCCCCCACAATTGCAATCTTTATGTGCCTACTGTCCTACGGCGTTGTATTTCTAACCCTGCTAAATTGTTAAATAACAATCCACTTCTTTGTTTTGTTGTTAGAACATAACAACAGTTTCTTTCGCGACGCTTGTAAAACATAGCAATGATACAGGAAGTAAAATATAAAACAAAGACCACCTACAAGGGCCAAAGTGAATCAAAATGATTCCAATACAAAGTCTTCTTTTGTCGTGTACAGAAGTTCTAACTTTGTTGTAATACACTTAGACTGACAATACCAAAATAAGAACGAAAAGATGTTTTTTTCAATGGAGAACAAATATATTATAAATTCGTTGAATGTTTGGTGTCAACCAACGTTTCGACAAACAATGCAGCTGCCATTTTCAAGGTGGGCATGAGGTGGGGCCAGTTCTCAAAGCCTGTTCAGAACTGGTCTCATCTCATACCCACCTTTAAAATAGCAGATGTAATTTTTGCCGAAACGTTGGTTGACGCCAAAAATTCGACGTGGCTTTCACCCGAAAACTGAAAGAAGACGTACTCCAGCCGCAGAAACCTACGAACAAGAATTTTGCAAACGCCTTCGTGGCTATTTTGTATCGGTCACTGATGCTTATGTTCGTTACAGGTAAACACCGACTCAAGCGAAGCTAATCTTACGACAAATACCACGTACAGGATCAGGAATACATTGCATTGTGTTTAATTAAATATTAGCAACATCCAAAAGTGTTTTTAATCAGCAGTTGTTGGTAATCCATTCTGAAGGGTTCAGACGATGGTGCCCAGGTCCAAAAAACCCATAATTCAAAAACGATGTGGAGTTACTGTCGCTCAGCATGTCAAATATTTTCCCGCCTTTTATGGAGCCAGAAGTTTCATTACCATGTTTACAAAAGCCAGCCACTTGGCCTTACCCTGAACAAATAAACCCAGTCCATATACTCCCATCTTATTTCTTTCTTAAGATTCAATTTATATCCAATTTACTGTTATCCAGTCATCCACTTCTACTTATCTCAAAAGATTTTTACCCTCCAGGTTTTCCGGCAAAAGTCTTGAGTCCTCGTCTGATTACTGAATTTCACTTATAACAGAGTCTAATGAAAATGTTCTTCAAGGAACGGTTCCGTTTGATACGGGTCGACAGACGATAAGCTTCTAGTCTCCTCTATCTTCCACAATCTTTACGTATCGACTATTTGTCTCTTCGTGATCTTTTCTATTACTCAACTGACATAACTTCATCAAGTTCGTCCCATGAGTCCCTGTCCTTTAAATTTTAATTCTGATCTCTTCTCAAAATTCCTCTTCTATAAATTCTCTTTTCATGTCCAAAACGTAGTCGTTTCTCCTGTAACTCATTCTATTAACAAACTTTTGATTCCAATTTCACTGATTATTAATTTCTAATTATACCTCTTCTTTGTACCTTCATGAGCCGGGATAGCTCAGTCAGTATAGTGACTAGCTACGGGCTGGACGGCCGGGGTTCGATCCCCGACGGGGGCAGAGGATTTTTCCTCTAGCCTCTGCGTCCAGACCGGCTCTGGGGCCCACCCAGCCTCCTCTACAATGGGTACCGGGGTCCTTTCCCGGGGGTAAAGCCGGCCGGGGCGTGATGCTGACCACTCACCCCTATCTAGTGCCGAGGTCAAGGAAGAGAGGAGCTATACCTCCACTCACCCCAAACGCCTACATGGCGTATAGTGGGACAAACTTTACTTTTTTACTTTACTTTGTACCTTCAGTATTTCTACAACATTTCATGACAAATAAGGTTATTAAAATCTTATTTATTACATTAATTTTATCGTAATTACAAATGGAATGTTGTGAATCGTAAAACAATTTAATTATTATAATTATAATTATTATTAATTTCACTAACAAATACGCTAAACTGCATTTCGTTATATACAGTAACTTCAGCATAGAAATTATTATTTATTATTATATTTATAACATCGACGGCCTAATACTTTTATAGATAGGAATTTATTACTATTTTATATTTCCGCCATGTTTCAGACTGACCGTGGGCAGTGACAGTTTCGTAAGCAATGGATGGGTACATGCAGATAATGCGACAGAAGCATGAAGTTGAGGACAGCTCCATCTAGCGTATGAAGCCTATAATGTACTGCATGTGATATACACGACCCCTACACATTATGTGGCTCTTGCTTGCAGGGTGTTTTTACTTTATCAGTTTAAAAATTATTACACTTTTTTAAAAATTTACAATACACTATCGTTTTTCTACTACTTTCCTCTCCTAGTCTTCCTCATTTATAATTTTTCTTCTCCTCCTTTTTCTTGTTCTTCTCCTCCAATTCCTTATTTTTTTCACCAGCCAAATTATTCTTTTCTTTCAACTACTCCATTTTTTCCTCCACTCTTTTATTCAGTATTCTAAACCGCATGGGTGTGTTCAAGGATTAAAACGTCGAAGCTTCGCACTTAAAACGTAAGACTTCAAAATGTAAAAAAAAACCACATTTACTTAAATCAACTTTTCCTGCATCCAATAAAGGGATGTGATTTCTGGACCCAGAACAAAATCCATGCAAATGATTGGAACATCGCATTGGATAAAACTACGCCTCAAACCGCTTCAGTCCTTCTCCTATATTTCATCCCCCGACCCTTCCACCCGCAGCCCAACGTATATAATCCGGTTACTCAACACAGCAGGCAATGGAATTATTATCATCATAAACAAATCAAATTTTCCAACACATCATAACCTACTGTTTCTAATATATCTCTCGTTGACCTCAAAGTTTGCAGTCATGCAAGAGCACAAAATATTCCAGGAGTATAAAAATTTAAACGTTTCCACAATAACAAAGACCTAATTTACAGCTCACATTATTGTGAATGTTTCACTCTTTGACAAATAAATTTTAAGCCATAAGGATGATGGCATGCTACTTGACGTTCCAGTAGTCATTTTTAACTTCAAGAGGATGAAAATGGCGGCGAGGGGAATTTGAAACGGGAGAACATACAAGCGTCGTATAAAAGAAGGCCTTAAACTTTGTATCGTTTCATGAAATATGTAGACTGCTCCAACAGTGGAGAAATTTCTTGTAGGGGCAATGTTTTTACGACAGCATTTAACACGACGTCACGGCTTCAAGGTCGAGTCAATTCTCCGCTCAGACGGACAATACCATGATAGACGGCACCGATACAGTATTATGCTAGATTCTCTTCGTTCTTCCAATAGACTTTTTAATGAAATTGAGTAAATTGTATTTCAGATGTATTTACTGCAACTTTGGTTTAAAAAGACAGCATAATATACACTTCCATCGTACGGAATGTCCCATAATTCCGGGGTTATAGGAAAACTAGGTTTTTTTTAACAAAAGTGGTATGTTTCCAGAGTTTTCTGTAGTACCAGTGTCCCCATAAAGACTGCCTGTCCTACTCTGAAACACCCAGTTTTCGCTATTTTGTGAACGTGATAACACAACCGTAATTTTTTTACTGCTCATAGTTTTAAATACTGTAGCCATACCTACTTATTCTAGGTACAAAATCCAATACTTAATGTTGGAAACAGAAAATTTTTAACAAATTTTCCTTATTTACAGTCTTCTCTTATATTACCTCTTCTCTTCTCTTCTTTGGACCTGAACTTATGGGATACGCTGTAAAATTTATTTTCCATGTTCAAATTACCATCTCTCTCTCTCAGATCCAAACATTCTTCTCGACACAGTATTCTGTAACAACCTCAAGTTATATTATTCTGCCAGCAGTAGAAGTAAAATTGAAACTGTAAGGCAAAACACCTTGGAATCTCTCAATGCATAACGCTAACGGGGAGTGTTTTTAATATGTGTTATATTTAATGAGAATTTAATAAAATGAATCAAAATTTCATTTTGTCTTTCAAATTTTGTGGCTGAACAATTTTGTTCCAAAGTGTTATTTTATGGTTAGGTGCACGCGAGAGTTATGTTTTTAATGCAATCTAAACTCGATTACGCATATCAGCCACGATACATGCGTTGAGTCTAAAGCCGTTACATACAATTAAGAGAGATGAGAAGAACGCTGATCTACACTGCGTGGTAAGAGAGCCACTAGAATACACTGTATGAGGAATGAATTTGATAGTCCATTCCATGCTACGAACGAGATATATCCTCACGAATAAAAACCACTTGTGCCGTGGATAACTGTTAATTAACAATGTTGAAAATACTATTATACACGTTTCGTTTTTAATTCAAATTAAAAATGACTGTCATCCGGGTTCATGCGTCGTATAGTCTAGCAGAAATTTACCGACGTTTCAGATATGCTTACTGCATCCGTCATCAATGTCTCGTGTAAATGTTTAAAAAATCATGCTTCTTATTTTGGAGGTTATGGGTTCTGTTCTCCGATCTGCAATCCTGCTACCTTCATTAAGGCCTTGTGAGTTTTCCTCAATCTTTTCGAGCAAATATTCGGGTAATCTATAATGCCTTCTACGTTAAGTTTTATTAGATCGATATTTCGTGTATAGAGGCCTATAGTAGGAGTAATGTAAATACAATTTTTAATAGAAGCAGTTCAAGTCTATACCGAGAGAAGTTTATTTCACATACGTTAATAAACATAACAGGTTTTTTTTTGTTTAAATTTGTCAGTCTAATCACAAAAGTTCCTATCAAATATTAAAATATTATTATAATTAACATTTAAATATTTAAAATATATTAAATATATTAAATAATTTAACATATTTTACAAATACAATACTGACAAATTTAAACAAATATATATTTATCACAAAATGACGCAACTTTATCATCTCATAACAGGTTTTCAGAACATGCATTCAGTATTTATGTGTGAAATAACACGTTAATAGCATGAAAAGTGTTAAAATAGGCATCGGCAGCTTCCATATACATTCTTTTGTTATTTATTTATTCTAACATTTGACATTGCATAACTTACGCAATTGAGAACGCATCGTTTAATACACTAACAAGAAATTAAGACCCATTCTATATAGACCTATTTCCTCTTGAATGTGTGCGCAAACGTAAATAATAATGTCTAAAATTATCTTATGGGTTTTATTATTATTCATATAAATTATAAATTTATTAAATAAAACGTACAAATTTTGATTGAAAACCCTGAATATAAAAGACAACTTGGAAGACGTAGGCGCAGATGGATCTGAAATACATTAGACGTAAGCGTGTGGACTGGTTTAAACTTGTGCAATATGCATGCCAGTCAATGGTGGGTTTTTATGAACACTGTAATGAATGTAAATAAATCTTTGTGTTACGTAGAGGGCAAGTAATTTGTTGACTAGCTTGGTCACTATTACTTCACAAGAAGTTCTCTGCTCCATCCAATTATATAGCTAGTTGAGATCAATATAACAACAATTATCTACGGTATATGTGGAGTTACGAAGCACCAGTATCACCCCTGACACAATGCATCAAAATAATATTGACTATAATTAGTGACATGGTGTTACAGGGTTTAGTTCTATGGTCAACATCCGTGGGTTTAGTTAAATATGGCATCGGATCCATGAAACCCCGCAGTCAATGCGATTACAAGGTGTCGAACTCTAGCCAGCCACCCCTAAACAGATTGTGACCTATCTAATGGCCCATGACTGCAAGAACTTGAATCCAAAGGATTATAAATGTATTTCAGCCATATATATATATAGCATACACATAACATCCTGACATACAGTAGTCAAAATGAGTAATACAGCGTGGATAATGTATTGAATGAGGGTGTTACTAGTGAGCGGATGCATGTGAAGTGTGTACAAATATTGATAAAATTTCGTATTAGTCAATGAACTTAAATTTACCCGAGACAAAATATGTGCACTTATATTTACTTATTGAATAACATTTTTTTTTGGATATTATCCATCGTCTAGTAAATATAAAACGTAAAAACGACGTTTCGGAGATGGGACTCTATCTCCGTCTTCAGGTTCCTACACAGTTCGACCCACTAGATAGAGCTAATCCCTATCTCCGGAGGAACCTGAAGACGGTGATAGAGTCCCATCTCCGAAACGTCGTTTTACATTTTATATTTACTAGACGATCGATAATATCCAAGAAAATTTTTATTCAATTGACTCTTCACCATCGTCAAGAAGTTTTAGATTTGATATATATTTACTTATACTGGCTGCTATATATTGATTCAATGTGCATGGTGACGGCGTGGAGGAAACAAGAAATACATATACATTTTTGTAAAGGAAACATCTGTGAAAGACAGGACATGCGGAAAACTGAAGAACACTGATTTATCTAAGTTATTTAACAACGCTGTTTCTAGTGCAAAGATGAAATAGCGTCAAATGGGATATGGAGATGATAATAAATTGTAAATGAGGCTTTGAAAGAAAGTGATCATGGCATATTTGAATATATTATCTTGGAATTTTACTGGTAAAGCTGAAAAAATCACAACATACCTCAGTCAGAAGTGTTGGTACCACTGGTGAGGTACAGACCGAGTACCTCGCGGATGCAAATATAGAAAATGATGTGATAAAATTAAAATAGAACTTTGTGAAATAGTTTTTTTTTTAAAAAAATTAAGTAAGATGGAACCGTGTAGGATAATGGACTGTGCTACAAATGTTAGCGAATTTGAACCTGGAAGTTCTATTATCGATTAGGCATTCAGCTAACAAGACTCTTAATAAAAGAAAATGCATCGTAAAATTTAACTTCTGTGACAATAAGAGATGAAAACAGATTTACGGGGTTTGTGAACAGGGCGCCGCGGAGAATATGTGGACCCAAGACGCCGGAAACAACAGAATCACGGAGAATGTTTTATAATCAGGAACGACGTAATTTCCACTCTTCACCAAATAGAATCATCAGATCCACGTGTAACATAAAATTAAAATTGGAAAAGGTGAAGACCTACGATTGGGATAATATTAAAACGAATGTTACATAAGGTATTGATGATACTTGGGTTCAAATTAAACAGCAGAGGATGTAACAGCGGATTCTTATGAACATAATAAGCTTGGTGACTTAACTGATAAAATCCTCTCGGGACACAATCCACGTTAATTCAGAGCAAAAGTTCAACTCGAGACTTTGTCTTCATTTAGAGGAGATTATGGCAAGGATACAGGATCTCGCCGTAAAAAACAACAACATGACCTTGAGTGCGCAGAAGTCGAAAATGTCTGTCTTCTGGGTTGTCGCGCCGTGTATTCTGGTACAAGTTTACAAACATTTCAGAGGTCCTTGCTGGCGACACCATCAGGTTGATAAACGAAACTCTGCAAGGACCTCTAAAACGTTGCTAAACGTTTACCAGATTATACTGCGTTACAAGCCACAGAACAGCCATTTAAGGAAACAGGAGTTTTGAGCAATGTTTTCGACACACGTAGTACAACTGTTCGTCAGTACCTGTCAATGCCGATAGGGGCGCCGGACACCGACTACCTGTTCCTCTCTCCCCGCTCATATTTCACACGCCATAACTGTGTGTGTCAAACTTACAGCGACAGACCTTTAGTATTAAATGGGTGGATATTAAGTATCTTGGGCGAGACGTTTTATGATGGGGTCTAGTAACTGCTCTTGTGAATAATGGAATGAGGCTTCAGATCCAATAAAATGCGAGGAATGTTTTGGTAATTAGCTTCTCAAGGATAATTCTGTATCATGGGAATAATTACCTATATTCTCTGCACACAATAACGAGTTCAAATGAAACTCGGAAGATGTTTTCAGAAGTTACTGTTACACAATACGTATATATTTCTTATGTGTCTTCGTATTCAAGCTGTTCGATCAGTGAATTTGAAATGTAGGATACTACCTCATTTTCCTGTCCCATGGATAATATCCGTTACACAAAATATTATCGTTTTCCAACTTTATGTAGCCTGAATACATAAACGCTTATTGATCTATAATGTAGATTTCTAGTTTAGAAACAGACGGGCGCGTATTTATGACCCGGGAAGTAAACACTGGGTGGCGTCAGTAAAACGATGTTGTTTATTTAACAACGCTGAAAGTAGTTCACTATAAAGCGTCAAATGATAAGATGATGGGTATGAATTGTTAAGGATGTGAAAGGAAGTGTTCGTGACCTACTTTAAGGTATTAATCCGGCATATGCCTTGAAGGACTCCAGCCAGAAAAACCACGAAAAATATCAGGATAACCGGTCTCCGTGCTGAAATTTGAGTCCGGGATCTCCCGATTATGATTTAGGAGTTGTAACCTAACCTAGCCTCACCTACCGTAAGGTTTGGTTTCAGTAGAACAAAAACATAATGTCAACAGTAAGCAGTGTTTGTGACGAGACGACCCGAAGTCTAACTGACCGGTACGAAAGTAAAGATATTAAGAGTATGAATAACAAGAAATAATCTTTAACTCCTCACAGCACACAGATCTCTAAAGAATATATCATACTACCTGCAGCAGTCCGTTGAAATTAGAGGGGAAATTTTTATTTTGAAACTTCATCCCGTATTCCCTTTCATATTTTCCTTTGTCCCTTGCATTCATTTATTTTTTTTAGAAGAGCTTCTAAAAGTTTCCTTATGGTAGCAGCACTTATACAATATAACATTCTCTTATCTAACGCAACTACTGAGAACAAAGTAATGTCTTGCATACACATTAGAAAATCGTGACCTATTATAATCTGCGTGTTGATTAAATTAGGTATCTACAGACATTTAAAAATGATAGCTACATTATTACGAGTTAGCGCTTTCACGTTTGGACTTCAAATGTAGAGCTTATAACAATAATACATATTTCCACCCAAGCTGGGGCGTGTTACGTCGCACGCAGTCGTGGCCAGGATTCATAGCATTTCAGGCTTAATAGGAAAAAATGATTCAGAGGCGTGCCGATGAAATTTCAACGTTGAAGGAGTATAGATCGTGTCATTCATGAGTAATAGTGTCACTGGAACAGGCGCACGTCTGTCTGTCGGGTCAGCAAGCTGACCTCTGTCTTTGTTTTCTTCGTAATTCAGGTATAACAACTAGGTCAACTTTATACGTCACGCGCAAGACAGTCGAATGATTATTAGGTGTAAATAAAATGTTCTGACAAGAACCTACCACCCAAACGCTTCGACATAAATTAAGATACTTTACTGATCCTTTCCTCTTAGGTAGCCTAGAATCCTTTTATAGGTCTAATTTAAAATAGGATATATATTATTACTTTCGGATTTTATAATAAAATTGTTGGACATAACTACAGCTTAAATTCTGGGTTCATTCGATATGCTGGTAACAAATTCGCAAGACTACAGACATGACGTCATTACTCAGAATACCACAATCCAATTTTTCACCACCAGGAAATCCTCAAATCTAATTATTTTTTATTTCCATAATTGTTCTAGGCTATGTGTCGACTTCGGCGTGCCTTACGTTGCAGGGTTACAATTACTGAAATTCAGTCACATTTTTCCCCGAACTGTGAAAACACAACCAGAAAGGAGAATACAAAATGTACTTCACTGTTTACATCTTACGCGGAAAAAACACATACACACACGCAGACAACTGAGCTGATATTCCACTGTGATTAACTGTATATGAATTTTTAGTTCGATGAAAGCTATAAAGCCTACCCATAGGCCTCCAATCAATATGTAAGGAGTGTACCATTTAAAACCCAACGCTACAACAATGAAACCAGAAACAGTTCCAACCCCATTTAACAGAATCTCCCATCCTCCCACCTGATATTCGAGTCAAGGTCACCCTTGTTGCTAGGCCGTTGCTCACAGTGGTGGCGCAAAATCTGTGCGTGTGATAGCATGCTGTATTGATGATCGTGACGTGTTCATTCTCGAATATAACTTCGCATTAAAATTCCTGCTGTTTGCGAAGAATTAACAATGCATATCCTGATAAGAAATTAGGCATACCGAATGATACAAGGATACATTGACCGGTAACTAAATTTCAGGTCGGAGGAATTCTTTTACTCCGACAAATGCTAATCAGGCGACAAAACAGATGAAATTAGGTCGTACCGATCTCAAAACTGTAAATCAGCTGACGGAAATGGTTGGAAGAGTTCAATATTGTCACTGGTTTCGTCATTTCGTGCTTGAGGGTGTTAATGTTTACTAATTAGGATTGAGTTATAACTGGAACACTATGTATACCACAACAATTTAGAAATAAACAAGAAGTATTGTAAAAAACTTATTACACATGATTCCTTCATGCTCCAATCTATATGCTGATGATACTAAGACTGTCAATTACGTGGCCAGCAATCCGGCTTCTGTTCAGAAGACCTCAGATTTAAATCTCGGCGCGTAAACCGGCTATCTTTACTTAGGATCTTCGTAGTTTTCTCGAGTCCCCCCCCCCCCCGGCAAATCCGAGATAATACGGTAAGTTAGTCAACGGCCACTTTCTATCATATTCTTTCCAAATAATTATTAAACAACATACGATTCCATGTCATATACTAAGCTACGTTGAGCTGTTTTAAATAAACCAAAAACAAAACAAGAACTGGTAATTTATAACTACGAGGCGCGTCCCAAAAGTAAGTTTCCCACTCGTCCCACAGCTAGCAAACCTTATATTGAGCGAAGCGACTGTGCGTACGTGATAGAGCAATGACGTAGCATGGCGCTTGCACTAACGGTACTTCCCGCGTTCTCACAGTAGCATCGTTGCAGCTGTTGAAGATGGAGGTTCTTATTCCAGCTCCCGCCGACTGTGAAGTGCGGTCAGTGATAACGCTAGGCCGCACACGGCTCGACGGACAGCAAGTCTCCTGCAGGAGTTCAGCTGGGAGGTGTTTAATCATTCACCCTACAGCCCGGACCTCGCTCCCAGTGATTTCCATCTTTTCCTACACCTCAAGAAATTCCTGTCCGGTCAGCGTCAGCGTTTTGAGAATGACAGAGAGGCGGAGATGGTTGTCACACAGTGGTTCCAATCCCAGGCGGCAGACTTCTACGACACTGGTATTCCAAAGTTGGTCCCACGGTATGACAAATGTCTCAATTCCGGTGGCGAATATGTTGAAAAATAGCTGGACACTTGCTGTATCTGTTGCAATAAATATTTCCATGAAATTGTGTTTTGTTTCTGTAAACGGCCCCAGGGAAACTTACTTTAAGGACGATCCTCGTATATAACTTAATGGTTTTTTTCGGGACATTACTTTCACTTGCTAGCCTAAAGCTCCCGATTTCGTTAAATTTGTCAAACTTTTTTTAAGCTGTCGCCATGTATAGAGGATTTAATAAATCGAAAAAGGTTTCAGTAACATTTGATTGTGTGATTATCTTCTATTACCATAAGTAATTTCCCATGTTAAGCTTTAATGGTTCATAAATTATAGCTATTAAACATACACCTAATTGTAAGCTATTACTATCATTAAGTTACGATAATGTTGTATAAAGTTTCTCAAATCGTTTGATCACACAGAAACACATTAACTAATAAAGTAAAATACAGTCCTTATTAGGATCTAAGCCTTTTATTTAAAACACCAGTCCTTCAAAAATAAATGGAAAATCTAAAGTAACGAACATACATAGTCATAAATCATACATCGTCCGAAATCCCGTAAAGCATTACCATGCCAACTGTTTAACAACACACATTGATTAAAATTATACGACACGGCCAAAAATCAAACAAAAGCAAATGATCACCAACGAACATTCTCTTATTACAAAAGGACAAATGTTTTCGATGTTGTAAATAGTAAATGAAATAAAAAAATAAATATTTCCTGATTGTCTACATTTTTATATGTGTTCTTGATTTAAATAATAACGATGGATTCATATTAGCAAAAATTAAAATTACTGCCATTGAAGTATGCACATTAATAAGTAACTATTTCGGAAAAATTACGTACACTTCAGAACTGTACAAAGACAACAGATGAGTACACACAAGATGTCCACACAGAAGAAAAAATTTCTATACATGCATGATTTTGTGGGCACATGTTTTCCCCCTGTACAAGTTGAAAACAAGCTCCATGTTGGAGGTGCTACATCACGTGTCATAAATAATTGAAGATTCCTCCCCAATAAAGCGACGTCCCTTCCTGAATATCTCTACGAATTCAGTTGTTTGTAAAATTACTATACACTGTAGATGGGGAGGGGTTCAACCCCTCTTTACCAGAACCAGTCTGTTCGTGTTTTTACGCAAACAAATGACATAGTGGACTATTCACGTGCATAGCCATTTCACAAAATGCGTGTAAAATTATTTTCAAAGAACATCATGATTTCGAACTTTGAATCTCCGAATTATGGGCAAATAAACATGTCGAGAAAACAGCCAACCCCTGTTTATATTTGCAAATTAAAAGGAATTACACTGCAGCACAGTCATTCATGAAAAGACAAGAACTCAGAAGTCAAGAAAATCCCGCCTTTTACGGAAAACAAAGATTTATTGTAATTATTACAAGAACAATATCTCCCATCTAGATCGACAACTTCAAAACTGTCTCTTCGTTTCACGTATTCTGGCTAGAAAATGTGTGAATTTCTCAACTTTTCCTTTTCTGCTACAAGCGACGCCCACCTATTCCTCCTTAGGAATACATATCTAATTATTATTCATAAACATTTTTAATCGTATTGTTATGAATTTTAGTAAGAATTACAAATTATAAAGCTCAGCGTTCACTTTTCACCAGCTAGTCTGTTACTTCTTCTATCTTATATCCAAATATTTATCTCAGCAACACGTAATCAAAGGCCTTCAATCTATAACTTACGTCTAGAATTCATAATTCAAAATTCAAATTTGTGGCTCTAAAGGAACAGGATGAAAGAGTGCACGAAGACAAGTGCCACATGACAAATTCAACCTACCCCTTTCCTGTTATTGATCTTGTTTCAGGGAAGACGTGTTGTCTGAGGGATTCAAAAGGAGAGTAAACAGCAGTGCATTATGGGATATCACCTGCGGAGCCGCCACGTCTATACAAAAGAACCAAGCTTTCTACCCCACTCATCTTTCCATTCACATATTCCCTAACAGCACCATGTTTATTTCTTCTGCATTTATTCCCTTGTGCCCCCCCCCCCCCCCGAACTCTTCACTCTTATTCTGTACACGGAAGAAAAATCTTCGAGGCTTTTATTATCCTCATTCTTTTCAGCTTCAGATATATTATTCTGCACCCAATGATTTGTCTGCTTCATACTTTTTTCCCTTTAACTTTTACTTCTGTCACAGGTAGTGTTAGTTCTGTACATATTCGTGTGAAGTTCCCTTATCAAAGTACGGACTTCAAGGCTTTAATGTAATGCTTCTTTTCAATTCACTTGTATATTATCTTAGCACACAAGCGACTGTACAAAAACAGCACGAGGAATTACGACTAAAAATAAATTCATTTTACATTACACTGTACGTTCTATATAGGCTTATAATTTTCGTAAGACATCAAAGTATTACAACTTACGTAGGCCTACACGAAAAGTTTTCCACAATTCGTGCCAACCATAACAAAAAAAAATCACTAGCTACATTCGTATTGGTTGACAAACTTCATTGAATGACCAAATGGTAGGTTTAGTGTACCTTAGTCTGATATTAATATGTACAAAATTACATGCTGATCTAAGAAATAAATAAGTAAACTTAAAGATAATCATGTTATTCAGTACACATTTATTCTATATCCACGATAAGCCGATTCCTTGTCATCACGACCTGGGGCCTTCAGATTTGGGATGGAGGAAAACGCCTCCTGATAGGAATATAGGCTTAGATTTTGTTGAATAAGCAGTTGAGGACAGGCTACAAGAGGGCGTCCCTCTTACAGGGGTTCTGGAGTAGACCAACAGCTCTTTACCGTCAGAGACCAACATGGCACAAAATTTTGCACAGAGATGAGAAATTCACATTTGGGCGAAAAACCTGAAGGGAGGAGACCACTTAGAATATGCAGACTTAAATAGGAATATATTAAAGTGGATCGTAAAAAATGGAGTGAGGTGTGGATTGATTCATGCGACCCAGGATAAGATCCACTGGAGTGCTCGTATAAGTATGGTAGTGAGCCTTCGGGTTCCATAAAAGACGGGAAATTTCTTGACCATTAGCGACTATTACTTACATAATCGGGTAAGTTAATTTATATGATACTTAAAGTCTGTGTGTTTGTGCTCGCGAGCAGGATATAATTATTATATTATAATATGGAATAACCTTGTGTGTATACATCGTTTTGGCACATCCTCATTTCATACCAGGACCAAACTTTGCGGAAGAATAATAAACAATCCTACTTCGAATTAGAAAAGTCACGGGTTCAAATCTCAGTTCAAAGATCCTCAGTGCCTCCAGTCAAATTAGCGAATACTCCCTCTTTTCTAATGACCATTCGTTCCAAATCCTTCTAATTCATCCTGCCATTCAAGGAAATATATCTAGGAAATTTAAAGTGTCGTTAAATAAACCAAGAAGAAGCAAGTTACACTTAAGTCAGAGCCTTGTACAATACTTCGTAACACTACAGCCACCGCGACGGACGTGGCGCGTCTTTATTTGACGCATGCGCAATTCAATTCAGCGCCTGGCATCCTATTTTTCGGCAAAGAGCAAGCCGTATTCTGACGGCAGTCCGTCGCGGGCAATTATTGGCAGTGGACGCCAAAGCGGGGACGCTTGGTGTCAGACGCGCGCGAGTGAGTGTGTTCGACATTGAAAATGCACTGTGAGTAACGGACGCTTAACCGCGTTTACTGTTTCAATTTACAACTTCAAGCCACCAAACCATACACAGGTAACAGAAACACATTAAGTGCATGGGTCTCTTAAGAATTAATCCTATGAAGGTCAACCTAGCATTAATATGAAAGAAACTGCGCTATATTTATCTTGTAACTTTCATAATTAGACGCCCTTAAGAAATTCTAAGCCAAATGGCTATAATATTGGCTCTACTTTGTATCCAAATGGATGACATATTTCAAATCATATACTCACAGACTATAATATTACTTCAATTTCATCCGCTTAAAATATTATATTAAATAATATTTTTTATCACTTATTAATTGAGGTAAACATATATATATGGGCCCAAACCATAAAATTTGGAATCGTCTTCATACTCGCAACTTCAAAAACCTGAAATCTAACTTAATAACTGACCGTTTCAATATATAAAACATAAAATACATTTCAAATAAATAATATTAAAGTGGGTATAAAGTTTTATGAAACGGCGTTGTCAAGATTTGGCTGCTTCAAGACTCGGCCTTTTATAAAGACTTTATTCTGCATTAAGACTCAGGATCTTGACCAGCTGAGTAACTACAAGCTTCTATAAATTATTATGTCGTTTGTTTATCACAGACAAGATTTATTCAGCCGCTCGAATTTCTAATTTGAAATGAATAATTTACAGTGGAATCTGACGTAAATACGTCTTTGTATTTAAATTATATTTATATTAATATATTAATATTAATATTAATATTATAAATCTTATTCGGACCATGTATACATAGAGATTTCCTTATGGAAATTAACAGCGTATACAGCTGACATTCATGTAACGTAGTGATTATAAAAAGCTGATAATATTAAAAATTAAATATATTCCGTATAAAATTTATACTCCTTGAGACAGACTTTGATGTTCACCTAGTTACCATTCCATTAGATACCGGAGTCTTTATCCCTGGAGTAAAATAGCCGAAACATAAAGCTGTCACTGATCTCAATCGCGTACCGAAGTTAAGAATGCGTTAAGATTGCCTCCAACTCTTCCATACGCTTTCATAACGTGCAGACATTTTTCATAGTTACCTTATCAGCGGTTTAGACATTTGATACGAAATATAATCAAAATCAGTTAGATTGTTTCCGAGGTAAAAAAAAGTACTCGGTCATACGGACATAAAAGTTATATTTCTATTTATCTTATGCACTTTAATAACTGCAGTTTATAAAAACAATGTTTTTCGTATGCTTTCACTAGAATGTACTTCAAAAATCATCACTGAACTTCACTGTCAAGCGACTAGGAATCTTGGTTAGAATTCGGCAACTACCGACACCAGCTCTAGACTAAAGCTTTTACGTGTTTTCCTCAGTCCTTCCTGACAAGTTTAGCGCCTTAGGCAGCGACTGATTTCTTCTAAATTCTCTCCGATATATAATTAATTACCCATTTTCCGCTATGGGTCTATAACACATGCAGCTGATAAAGTGTTGTTAAACAAACGAAAAATCTACTATCTATAAAATACAAATCATGAACTAGAAAAATTTTGAAACACTTAATGTATGAACAGGTAGATACTAATATGATGAACTAATTTAAATTAAATAAATGTGATAATTTTCCACCTCATTTTTTATTTCATAGTCATCATCATAACGGATTAAACGTGGCATGTTTCTCTTTATATGATTTTAATTTTTTTCCATAGTCTGAATTATAAAATTACAACGCTGGAAAGCTGGGTTCTGCTTTTATCATCAGGTAAAAACGGGGAAAAGTGGACAGAAAACCTATCTGTTAGTCTCACCAGTCCATAAGGTCCAGGTCTGAAGGCTAGCTCAACCAGCGTGCCTAACACATATTTTATCATTTCATAATTTAGACAATAGACAAAGCCCAAAAGAGCGATTTAACAAAAAAATTTCTCACATTTTTGTCAGACGTCACTGGCATTATTCTACCCTCTAGATTACAAGAATTTATACATTTATGGTTTTTATATAAAAAATTTTATGTAAGAGTTTATAGTTTTTGTATAAGAGTTTGTTGTTTGTACAGTTTCTAGTTGATAGGATATAGGAACTTCGAGATTCGGTTTACAGGTTTCTTTTTAATGTTCAATGTTGGTTGTGCATTATTTTTGTTGCTACATACATCTGCAATTTTCAGTTCTTCTTCGATCTTATTAAGTTTACAATCGTCACTGTATTTTGCGACAGCTACGGGCAAAAACATTTCGGCCGTACCCATTCTTATAAATTATTGTTTCGTTAAGGTCCAATATTCGGATCATTACAAACCTACAAGGATCCTTATATACTCTACAAAATTTAGCAAGTTTAAGATCAGCCTTTGTAATTTTGATAGTATTGTGCGTTATATAGTTCCACAGCGGTATTTTAATATTTTAGTTTCACGTCAACTTTACTGTATCATGAATACATTTCTTTTTCGAAATGGTATCTTCACGAACTTTCAATATGAGAAGTCAAACGTCTGTCAAACTATTTTCTGTTTACGAAAATCAAAAACATTTCTGCGACAGTTTTAATTATATGCTGTCTGGAGCAGAGAAAGTTTTGGTTTGAAGACGAAGTTTGAAATTCAGTTTTTATGAGAACATTTGAATTTAGTCTTGGTTTGGAAATACTTTTTGACACACATGGAAATTCAATTTTCACATTTCTACTTGTATGTAGTTTGGAAACTCCAAGCTGAACGTATCTGCGCTTATTAGTTATAGACTATTTAATATTTATTATGCTCGCTAAAAGAAATTGATGTTAGCACGAAGAGGACAATATATAGAATACCACAGAAACGTTAGTATGAGTAGGGCCTATGAGTAACATAACTGTCTTTTACAGACTGAATTTTATTCAAAGAATCTTCTTGTGTCGGTATATTTCCATGGTAACGTGTAATGGTCCTCGTTAAAGGCAGATTACTTTCGACATATGGCAGAAAGAAATTAAAATGTGTTATATAACGATAACTTTTCATTATGGATTTTATATTTTTAATGATATCATGTAGCCTCAATTTACTTTAAATTGAACAAGACTGTGTTAATATTTTGTTTTAAAATCTACGTAAATTAAAATTATAAAACAAAAAGTTTAATTTCATATTGCAATTAAGAAAAAATCCTCTTACAGAAAAATTATCTTAAATGTACATTTTAATATTATAAATATTTAAGTTCTGAATTGTAAAATATCAAATTATAAAATTAATAAGCAATTCAATACTACTGCGCATGATAACAAAACCATTGCTGACCAATTATTATTCTACGTTTTCACGGTCGTGAGTCTGAAGATGGCTGTCTTCTGGATTATAGCGCCGTATAGTCTGGTAGAAGGTTAACAGTGTTTCAGAGGTACTTTCTGCCTCCATCATCAGAGCGATGATTACTCAACGCCCTGCCCAGCAGACTACAACCCAGAAGACAGCCATCTTCGAAATCACCGCCGCAAATATGACTTAATGACAAACATATGACAGAGACTCGTAAACTGACTAAATGTTTTACTGACAGATTTTTAATGTGTGAGTGATTTAATGACAGTCTAAGGGACTGGTTGACTACATCCTGCAGACTTCCTTCACGGGCTTAACAAGATTCTTCTCTTTGTAAACAAAATTCCTGCCTCGGACGAAACGCTCATCACATCGCCCAATGCCACTGAACCAGGCCTTGAGCCATTTAAATCTTGTCCATATTTCCACAAGATATTTATCTTAAGATTCATTTTAATATTACCCTTTACCGTAAAGTGAAAGCGTATGAACTTATACAGCAGAGTCATGCGTAAGTAAATTTACTAGGAAATACAGTCTCTGTGGATGAATGCAGAAACTTTTCAGAGGGCGTGCTTATTTGTTCCTTGCTTTGCTGACGTTGTGCGTTGTAGGGGCTTTCAACGAGCTCTTTGCAACTTATCTCCAGTCGCAGCCCAATTCGGAACACTTTTCGCTTTCATATTCTCGACTTTACTTTCTCCAGGGCTTTCATCAAAATTAAGTATTCTCTTTCTCTATACTGAACATATACAAATCTTAAGAGAAAGCTTCTAGAACTTCACAAGACGCTTCACTGTATTTCCATACTTATCACTATACAAACTTCTTATTGTTCTTTAATTCTCAGGTCGTTGAATTCCAATCCTACTCAAGAAAAATCACATAGTGAAATTTTTACTATCGAGAGCGTTCGTTTTTACCCTCGCCAAAAATAAAATGCATTGCAAAAGCAAAATGTCGATTTTAGTCTTATGGAATGTAATGCTCTGTCGACTTTCACGTAAAAACAAAGAGGTACATACAGCCTACATCTTCAGGGTAAAAACTTACTATCTACCTATAAGTCTATATTCCGGGTGTGTTATTTTAGGATGTCACGGTATTTGAACCCAGAATACCAACATCGACATCCACACCGCCTTGAGAACTTCAAATCTCAAAAGCTGAATTCAACTGTTTAGTGTGACATTTTTATGAAAATGCGAGATTTGAGGTATTCACGGAGGTGAGGTTCTTCAGAGTTTTGGCCACCTGTAGACTCGTATGCAGATAACAACGTTTCGAAGAAACATACTACGTTCATATTGAGATTAAATTAAATTAACGGATAACAATTTAACAAAAATCAAAAACCAGTCACAAAATTTGGAAAGACTATCTGAAAATCTGGTCCGAAATTTTATTTATCAATATAAACAAGATAAGAGATTACACAAACATATGGAAAAATAATGGACAGTTTTAAAATCATCACCAAAAAGAACATCATCTTTATCCATGAAATTAAATATGTACTGGAGACCATGAAATTTTAACTTTTGTCTGAATCTCCGCCCTTTATTCATGCATTCTGTTTCGTAATTGTGCCTACTTTCTACTCTGAGTAAAAAATAAAAAAATTCTGATTATTTTATTATCAATAACAGCTGAGTGTGATTGCAGAAAAGTTAAATTTGAAATGTATTTCCCCCACAAAAAAAAATCAAGTAACAACAGTATCCGTGAATACAGTAAATAAATAATCCAGATTAGTAAACAAAGAGAAATGATAATTCATATTCATTTGTTGTTTTATAATAAGCTAACAGTATGTTGTTTACAGCAAAAAAGCAACTTTATTGTGTAAAAGGGACATAAGAACCTTCACTGGCTTCCCAAGTATGTCGTCTGGATAGTACACATGCTCTAACATATTAAGAGTTATTACTAAAACATGAAATCGTACGTGCAAATCGAAGTCAAGGGTTCTGTCAAAAACAACTTATCGCAGTGAAATGTAACATTATTTTTCTTGAACCTTTAATATCATAACCTATATTCCTGCTATATAGCGATAAAATCTCGATTCATTATAATTCATGTCAATCGGTTTGTTTCTCTCAATGTGTTCCATTTTAGGAAGTTGATACTCCATTTTGTGAAACTAGGTTAACTACGCTTGAGCGTTCCGTTCTTCTATTGTTTCCCTCAGTTGCTTTCCTATGATATTACGCTCGTAGCTGGGAGAGCGTGTTCCATCAAGGACTAGACTACCACTCACGAAACTTTCAGAATACACGCAAAGTGGAAATCTCCCCCTTTTTAAATCCTTTATCTACTGCAATCATTTTAAATGCTGTTTTTAATCGGTCATACGACACAGGCTAAAACATACTCTATCCCATCTCACAAGCTCTGCACCTCCGAGCATAGAAGTTTAATTAAATGAAACATACCACTGAAATAAAAAGGGTACAACTGTAAACATAAATGGAAAAATGTTTTGATGTATTAATCCCTTGTTCTATTAATTTTGATCCACGGATGATGAAATGTATGTACTATGAGAAAGATAGTTTCACATCTTTAGCTCTGGACACAAAGTATCTCGGAAACTTTGGTATCTACGTAAGGCATCTCAGCCCAGAATAACATATACATAACACGGACTATCTGCTAAAGGGCAGGATTTTTCTCTTCAACATAACGCAGGGTAAACCCAGCATTGGGTAAGGAGGGTACAACAGCCAGTGCGTAATATTTACGAAGCACCATCTTGTATCAAGGGTAAGAATGTGTGTACCTTTACCTTCACGTTTTCGGAGGATCCCAGATTCAAATCTCTGCCCGTATACCGGCTATTCTTACTATTGTTTCAAATGATTTTCCTTAGAATCACAAAGTAAATGCTGGGATATGCCTTAAATTAGTCTACGACCGCTTATTTAACTTGCCTTTCCATTTATCGTTTATCAACCTATTATACTGATAGCTTCATTAAACGACAAACAATAAATACATTACTAACGCTGTCGCAGGCACAACTAACTGCGTGTAGAAGACAGATTCTCCAGAAGCAAGTACGCTCAGATATTCAAGAGAGCTTCAGCCTTTATGGAATTAAAAGGTTCATTACCGTCTTCACAAAAGCCGGCCGCAGGTCCATATCCCGAGTCAGACTAATCCTATATATACCCCAACCTCAGAGATGTATTTGAATATTATCCTCCCATCTACCCCTTGGTCTTTAGACTGCTCTTTTCTCTTCAGGGTTTTTAACATACACGATCTAAGTGCTTTGATGATGTACGACAAGATTCTGGGGGTTTAATCTGAAACCTGTAAGCTAAATTTTACTTTGGTTTTTATCGGTCTAACACAAAGCCTAATTTATGCATTGATAGGGAAGACATAACATAAATCTTGAAGTAGTTTGTGGGAACTCGGATTGGATACAACTAACTCAAGGCATGGGCTTTTGTGAACACGATAATGAACATTTGGGGTCCATAAAATATGGAAAGTTTCTGGGATCTGTAGAGAGAAAAACCTGTTCCATGAAGCCAGTTACTCTTTTAACTTAGTAATTTCCTTACGGAGAAGTGGGAAGCAAACAATGCATTCAAAATTTTTGTGAAGTGTAAAACAGTGACTTGGAAAACCGAGAATAAGATGGGAGGTTGACATTAAGATCGACAACAGGAAAGTAGATACAAAGGGGGGGGGATGGGACTGATTCAGAATCGTTTCTGAAATCGAGCTTTGGCACTGTCTATAACAATCGCGGGCCTTGTGCCGCATGGTCACTGAGACCGTAGGTTCGAATCCCACTCAAGCCATGGATGTTTGTCCGCGTTTTTCTGTGTTGTGCTGTCCTGTGTACAGGTAGAGGCCTTGCGACGGGCCGATCCCTCGTCCAAGGAGTCCTACCAAAATGTCTATAGATCAAACCAACGAAAAGTTGGGACCCGCAATGCACAGACACTTGAAGAACGGATCGTTCCCAGTATCCCAGTCTATGACAATACGATAATTAATAAATGATAAATTGGAAAGGCCGCGGGAGGAAACGGTTGTGGTAAAAATTTCGGCATAAAACCAACATTTGCCTTGAAGAACTGAAAAGAAATCTTGGGGAAACCTCAGTTATGACAGACGGACTGTAGATCAATATTTGAAACACAGACCTCCTGCTAACGCGACTCAGCCCCCTGCGTTCGGTTTTAGCTTCGCTGAACCTTAGGGTTCTGTTACAATAGTTGGTTTCTTACTGATTAGTAGAGTCGCTGGACATGACACGTCCCGTGGCCGAGCCATTTTCTGTCGCCAATCGATTCTCTCGAGAGTAACCGTCCACTGCAATGACATCGTGTTGCCAGGCAACTTAACAAGCACAACAATGACAAGGGGACTTAGATAATCAAAGCCATTAAGAAACCACCAAGTTATGAGATCTACGCATACTTTATGAATTCTAGCGCGTTCGCTCTGTTAATGCCTTAAGATTTTCGACTCGTAAATGCTAACTTCGGATGAGATTTTAGGTTGTCATGGCGGTAAACATGTTGACGTTTATCTTCTGGGTTGAAACGACTTGTGAACCTGTAGGTACAGAGCAACGTTTCGGGGAACATACTGCTCTCCCCCTCTTCAGAGGTGAATTGCTATGTACCTTTCAGTTTATAAGGCATTATAACCCAAAAGATCAACAGAGACCAGCTAACTTAGATATTCCATTATAAACACGCAAGACGACCGAACAAGGACTTCTAGTACAAAGTTTGGTCGAAGCCTGTCTAACAATTGCCATGAGATGACAGAGAATGAAAATTACTTTTCTTTAAGAAAATCGTTAAAATTTATGAAAAATAAATACTGGAAACCGGTGATTAATTTTCCTGTACAACTTTTGTATAATTTATTTCTTGTTTTGACAAATATTTGGCGATTTATGTTCGAAATCCGCATGTTGACTATATGGAACGTGCCCGTTATTGTTTTCCGATTTTAACCACAATTGAAAGTGTCGACTAATTTTAGTTAAACTTCCTGATAACAGATTTCACGATCCGTTCAGCTGTTCTTGTGTTATTGCTTGCGGGCAAACGGACATGGCGAAGCTGATTCGCGTATCACTGCAACTCCGAGTTTCGAACGCTTCATTAAGCGGCATTTGGAAAATAGATATCTCAATTAGAATACCCTACACGTTTCAATTTGGAGTCCCACAGTCCCATAAATTTAACTTAATATTAACATACCGCTAACTAAAACTACACCAGAAACTACGTCGCTCAATTCCCGATCTATTATAGAAGCCGATCGCCTATTGCCATGTTCAAAATAGTCAACCACAGAACACTATTATCAGCCAAATTAATCCAGTTCACATAACATTTCTTTAAAATCAATTTTAATATTATCATGCTTTCTACACCTAGGTCTTTCAAATGATCTTTTCACGAACAAACCAATTTAGAATGAATATTAATGGAAACTACGCAGAAAGACACTGTACCCCTATGCATGACTGTGAATACAGCTTACAGACGTTAAATACCATCTGGTGACATACTATAGCATGTTGGTAACTCTGAGAAACAAATGACGGTGGAAAATTAACAACGCACCATGTGTATATAGTATATAAACAAGTCTGTTTCAGATGCGAGCGTGCACGTGAAATTTGCCAGTCGAGAGTAAGCACGTAAATCGAACTTCCAAATGAATAATTTAGAAGATAAGCTTTACAGGGGGCGTTGCTTTCCCCTGAATAGCAGAAATGCAACCATTATAGTACATTGATTTCAGTTATACTTTTTTTTATCCTTTTTCGTGGCCGGAATCGAAATCCAGAATTCGTCTCAACAAATAAGTACACAAATCATTAACGATTTATATGCATCTGTGGGAAAAGTAATATGAGTTGTCAGATATTTGTTTAGTTTTCATGGAGATTGAATCTTATAACAACCGTGGGGTGAGCTTGTCTATCCTCTGTTCATAGAATGTAATGAGTGTCAGCTCTTTCAACTGCAATTCCACAGACGAAGCAAATTGCTTGGAGCCAAAATGGACAATGAGTGTGGAGCGAGCGGACGTAGGGGCGAAGTCCCAATATTCTGGACAAAGAAAGAAGCGCTCTGAGGACGAAGCCTGTCCAACAAGAAATCTGTTGCATACCTTGAGGAAATCCAATGCTTCAGACCGAACACCACCAATCACAATCCTTCCTGAGAAGCAAACTATGACTCGTCTAGTCGGTAACCTAAGATTGCTTCGCATGTTCACAAGATCACGCCACCAGAGACTGTTTTGTCTGACCCCAGAACACATCATAACGCATCACTTCTTTAAGATCCGTTTTAATAGTATCCTCTGCTATTGGAAGCGTAAGATTGTGTATGGATTTCTCATTCTACCCACGCGTGTTACATGGTTCTGTTTTGTTTATTTAATGATGCTTTTAAATTTGAAAGTGACTGTCTTCGGAGATGTTGCGTTGTGTAGTTTCGTCGAAACTGGCGACGTGAGGTGCTTACTGCCCCGATCATGAAGGCGATGAGAAGACATTAAGAACCCATGGAATGTCGGTAAATTCTACGAGACTACACAATGCAACATACCAAAGTACAGTCATCTTCATATTCGCTGCCCTGATAGGTTTATTTTTTGTAATAAATTGAAGGGTAAGAAAAGTTATCTAGATATATGTTACTATCATAACACCTGCCAAAAGGACTAAGAACCTTAGAACAGCATACCTCTGAGTCTAGATTTCGAAACCAGGGACAGATAAGGATGTTGCCGAGGTAATTAGTTCTGTGTAATACGTATGCTCACGGAAAATGCGTGAGTCAGAAGTGACAATAATGAGATTATTTAAATATTTATGAACATTTCATTTATCATTCGGAATTGATATTTCCGCATCACTCATGATAGACCCATTTATATACATGAAGTTCATATAATAGAATGGCATGTGTCCACTTTGTTCAAATCATCAGTAATATCGAATGAATGAGTACGATCATGACAAGCAATGTTACGACTCGGAACATGGTTAAAACTGACAGAATTAAGCAAAGTTTCAACACTCCTAGTACTGAAACTTGTTACGACCCTCGGACATCTCATTAAATTAAAGGATGAGGTTTAATGGCGTGTACCGTCCTCATGAAGAACTTCTTCGGTCCATTTATCACACATCTTAAGCCATCATAATTCCTTTGCTAAAATTAAATGTTTAATGTAGTATGTATCGACTTGTCAATGCCATTGACATCTTTCTATTTGTAATCGCCATTCTTCTATATCCACCCTTCGTCTTTCGTCCACTCATCTCTCTGCCACTACATCTCTGTTTCTCTGCATCCGTCCGATGGTCACCACCCCCCCTGTAGTGGCACCAATTCCAAAAATTGATTGGGCCATTTGATTGTTATATGTCGTTCTTTGGACGAGTCTGTACTATACGAACTGATTAGCTTTTTGTAATCCAAACTGAATACACCAATCCCTTGATTTACAAACTTCAGTTTTACGAATTTCCACTACAACAAACTGTAAATTTATACCCGTTTCTTGATTTACGAACATCATTTTCGCTACAGCGAAGAATTAATGTCTCGTAAGTAAAGGATGCGGAAAAACACGGATATCATTTTTAAACTGAAACTGCTGTAAAATGTGAACGTTTAATTTAACAATTCAATAGTCCTTTACAGGGTTAAATAGGTATTAACTATAATAAGAATGAAATACCGTTTATGATTGTATATTTTTCTAACATATGTAAAAAAAAATACTGGGAGATTTTTCTGGGAGTAGGAAACCAATCGGAAATGTTTACATTGAAATTAAGGGGAATTTTATTTCAGAATATACGAATTTTCACCTTACGAAAACTTTTCATAAAACAAATTACACTCGCAAATCGAGGGATAAGTACATATAAAAAAATTATAATTACACGGTTTGGGGGATTTTGTGTTTCCTTGAAATTCCTAACACTCTCTTACAAAAATCCATATTGATTGTTAATCATTTGTTTTCAAGATACCATACTTCTGAGCCATAAAAACAATATTTTTATTGCCGTGTTGCAAATATTTTGTTTCTTTCCTTGTAATTAATTTTTCCCATAATACGTGAAGGTTTGGACTAGAATCATCTGATTCAAGACAGCGACCAGTGGCGGGCTCTTGTGAAAATAGTTAGAAACCTTTGGGTGAATGAAAGACGATCATTTTATTTAACATCTCAGCTATTATTAGCTTCTTAAGGAGGTCTCTTCCATGGAGTGATAATAATTATTTTTGTTGTAAAAACTAGAATATGTCAGAATTTCCTGTGATCCCCGAGTTAACTTTCGCATGTAAACGGTTAGGAAGACGAACAACGGAGCTGTCATAATTCTTTTCGACCCTTGTGACAGATGAGCAGGAGCGTGTTCAGTACCTCTAAGTCACGAGCGGACACCCCCCCCCCCACCCCCGACGCCGCCGCCAAACCGCCTTCCACTGAAACCAAGTCTTCACAATCTCCAGGGACGATTTCGTAACGTAACGTTGCAGTTCTGTTATTGCTTTATATCACGCTCTTGTAGAATCTTGATTACCTGCTTCCATATTACGTCACCTGGACAACAGACCGGACGCTGTACAGTCTTCAAACGTCTTTTGTTTCCATGACTGCTACAAGATAGGGGCTTTAAACCCCTGATAACTGAAACTGTATTAAAACATACACGAAGCTCAGAAGACGTCGTAAAACCAATAAAGAATGTGGACAACGTCTAGAATTTATTCTGAGACTATATATGTTGATTTTGCACATCGACAGTGGGTTTATATAAACCTTGCATTAAATTCCACAGTCATGTTAAAAATTACATCATGCGTAACAAAGTTCGAATGCCTGCTAATATATATATCCTTATTAATATATTTTCTTATATATTAACTTGTTTCTTTAAAAAAAGAGGCATTCACACCCAACACAATAACAAATGTGACATTATATATAAAATCATAACAATAAATCGTTTAATATTACAGCCTTTCATCCGATAATCTCAACTAAAACTCCAGGTTTTGCAATGGCTATATTATCACCTGTACTTCGAAAGAAATTTCCTAAAATTACTGACAAATGTACTTCTACTTTTGTGTTAGATAAGAAAACACAAATTAAACTGAGCAGATAGTGAAACAAAATATTGTTACTTATTTTAAAAATACTGTAATTTGGATGTGAATGTTAAGTAATTTTAAAATATGTATTTCGTACAAACGCAGATGGTTGTATAATGACAATGCTATTCTAGAGTTTGGAGCAACAAAACAGTCTTCACTTTCATTCAACAATACTTGTGAAGACCCTGAAGATGGCATTGATAGACCGAAACATTTAGAAATAGTTATAATTATAACTTGGGTTACTGTAATAACAAGAGGCTTCGTTATGCGTGTATGCGTATGTTGGCTTACAGCGCGAGAAAAGGCAAACCGATTTGCACCAAATGTGGCAAAATTCGCTCATTCATGAGACCATGATGACATTTTAGAAAGGTTAAAGACTCCAGAACAATACACTGAGTTTAAATCCCGGTCAGGGAAATTAGTGTGACTTGGAAGCTAAACACGATAGAAGATAAGACCAAAATTGTTTGTTTCGAAAAGATCACAGAAGCGAGAGCCAGAATCCCAAAAAACTGTCCTGTCTTTGAGTTCCAGTAAAGATGGTTTCATGAACGGAAACTGAGCACAGCATAAAAATGGCGCCAGGACCAAAGCTGTTTCCTCGGAGAGTAGACTAGCGAAACAAAGCCAAAAACCACGATAAATTGGCCATCTTCATAATCGTCACCGTGAGAAACTTAAGCCTTGCCATGCCAATATTGGTTCTAAGTACATTTCCCGCTTTGTTCTGCCCTAAATCCAGCCTGTACAGAGTATATTCCAAATTCGTTATGTTATCTGTTTTATCCTACTAAGAGGTAAACCTATCCTACTTCAATTTTCCTGTAATATGCACGGGAGAGGCACAAACCTTACATGTGTACCTCATTTTATACCACAATTGAGTTACTTTAGTAGAAATAATATGATCACAAAAGGAATTTATTATTCGTAAGATTTTGTGAATTTCTCTTTGATTGTAACAGACTTTGAAGATAATTGGTTTCTGGGATTTTGCGCCGTGTGGCCTGGTAGCTGCCTCTGAAGCGTCGGTAAACTCTTACCAGGCTACCCAGCGCAACATGCCAGAAGACAGAGAGATAGTCACTAATCGACGCCGTAAGAACTTGACAACTCACCAACAGACTTTACTGATAATTTAATAAATAATTCATTCCGTTTTCTGTTTCTTTTTCCAGGGATTTTCACTCTGGACCTAGCACTGGACAAGAAACTTAACAGGAAACAAAAATATGACTTAATGAACACGACGAATAAACCGGATCTTGCAAAATAACTGTAATTATATGATCATTAACAATTAAGTTTCTACGACAATCAACCCGAATGAAGGTCAAAATTCCAGTCAACTGACATAATCCACAAACGTTCTTAATGATTGGTGTTAAAAAGTTCGGACACAGGACATTAGCTCAGTGGCGCGATTATTAAAAACCAATAATACTGCAGAATAATAAGAGAATAAAAGACTGAAAGTTTCGGTCTGAAGAAGGAACATCAATGCAGGTGATGATGAAAATCTTCATATACTAGCTTAATGTGACTTCACAGAACAGACCACTGAAGTAGCAATTAGGTAAACGACATATCAATATAAAAATCAACACAACTCGGACTACAGAGGAAAATCTACGAGGAGCAACATCTGAGGAAACATGAGTGAAGATTCCTCTACTCATTTCACCATTGTCACACTTCTTCTCGTAGCAGTCTTACTACCACAAGGTAAGACAGTCCATCCGTTGTACATTTGCATGTGGAAATGTCTTTCAGAGTTTAATGGGGGCCAAGCGGTCAGTACAGACCACGTATGAACATGGATGTTTTCTGGAATGTTGCGCAGTGTAGTCTGGTAGAAGTTTACCGACCTCTGAAACGTCAGTAAACTTCTACTAGACTACACGGCGCAACAACCCAGAAGACAACCACCTTCAGACCCACCGTCGGAAAACCTCAAATCCTACACAGCACGCATTAATCCCGATACAAAATCAAAATACACGGGCAACTAATAAAACATATCAACTGATGCAGACTTAAAGTATATTGGAGATTAAAATTACATCCACGAATACATTAAGAGAGTATTAAAATTTTGGAATGTTATCAATCAGGCTAGAAATTTTTATCTGTCTAAAAACATAAAGGTTAAATTCGACAAAAGTATAATTATATCTGGGATCAGAGGTTCTTACTGCAGCATATAAAACGATGAATGTCTTCCCGGGTAGTAGCATAGTGTGGACTTGACGATGAAGACAGTATGTTCATCCGAAACGTTGGTGTGTACCTAACAGTCGACAGAAGACAGTCATTTTATGATAGACCTAGTGTAAATACGCGGACTAAAATTATCCAAAACTGATCAACTAATTTTGCTTTTTTCTAAACCATGAAATGAATAAGATCATGAAGTGTCCCCCTCTTTAATTATGGTGTTAATAAATTAACCTAAGTAAAATATCTTCATTATTATACGAGGTGCGATCGGAAAGTTTCAACACTGCGCGTATAAAAACCCGTACACTTATCTCAAGTATTAAATTCATCCATCACCCTCGAAGTAGTTCCCCTGGGAGTGAACACAACGATCCCAGCGCCGCTGCCAAGCCTGGAAGCATCCCTGGAAATCTTTCTTTGTCAGCCTGTCAAGCACCATCTGCGATTCTGCCTGAATCTCTTCTATCGTCTCAAATCTCCTTCCCTTTAGCTGAATTTCATCTTTGGGAAGAGGAAGAAATCACACGGAGCTAAGGAGGGTGCGGGATGACGGCCATGGTGTTTGAGGCCAAAAACTGCCGAACTTTGAGGGCGGTGTGCGCTGGCGCGTTGTCATGATGCAGCAGCCAGTTGTGGTTGCGCCACTTTGACGGCCGCTTCCGTCCTTTAGAATCAGCTGACAGGTCCCATAGCCTATCCCAGCAATGTCGCACAAGTCGTTGATGGTACGACGTCGATCTTCGTGAATGGCCTGTCGAATCTTCGTAACATTTTCGGGCGTTGTGCTCGAAGATGGTCGTCCAGAACGCTCGTCATCATCGACAGAGGTTCGGCCATTTTTAAAACGTGAATGCCACACAAAAGTTTGTGCACGACCCATTGCGGACTCCCCAAATGCTTGCTTTTGCATTTCATAGGTTTCCGTAGCCGTTTTGGCGAGTCTTTGGCAAGAGATTCAGGCAGAATCGCAGATGGTGCTTGACAGGCTGACAAAGAAAGATTTCCAGGGATGCTTCCAGGCTTGGCAGCGGCGCTGGGATCGTTGTGTTCACTCCCAGGGGAACTACTTCGAGGGTGATGGATGAATTTAATACCTGAGATAAGTGTACGGGTTTTTATACGCGCAGTCTGGAAACCTTCCGATCGCATCTCGTAGTTACATATGCACATTAAAGAATACGTTATAACATAAAGTTACAGATTTCCTGTTAATTATGTCGTAATAATTAATTAAAATAGTATACCTATAGCCTTCCGACAGGCCGATCCCTCGTCCAGGGAGTCCTACCAAAATGTCTATAGATCAAGCCAACGAAAAGTTGGGACCCGCAGTGCTCAGGCACTTGAAGAACGGGTCGTTCCCAGTATCCCAGTAATTAATACAGACAAATATACCTACGTAAATGCACATAAACACATTATACAGCTGAACTTTCTTTGTTATACCGTTAATCATTTGAATTTAATTTACTGCGAGCGCAAAGCGAAAACGTTTAGACACTGGTAAAAAGAAAATCTATATTTAACAGAAGAGTTATTTTAAATGCTTTTATATTTTTAATGCGTTCCATTTTATCGTGATATTCCTGGTGAATTTATACTTGAAATTCACTACAAACTTAGATTTAACGTTCAAAGTAAACAGACAACTCGCGTGTACATCATGGACATTACAAAGCAGGGGTTACATCACGTAACAGTCCTAGGTACTGAGTGGAAGAGGAAAGAGGCTGTTCAATTATGAAAAAGCAGGGCGTGCGAGAAGGAACCAGCGCTGTATCACGCTTTTCCACCTTAACGCTTCTCACGTATATTATCCTTCCGCGTCCAGGGTCTGTCTTTTAGGGGGACTTCAGCCACAAACTCAAGACAGTCGGATGAAGGTAGAACAAGATGGAATAAAGGACACAATCGATTCAACTTCTGGAACGTGACGGAGGGACGAGGCAAGAAACTCAGAGACGAGAGACAGAGACACTAACAGATCGACAGAGAGAATGTGTGTGAGAAACAGATGAGACGATTGAGAAAAAGACGAAAAACAGTAAGAGAAAGACGGAGACAAGATGATTGAGGTAAAGACAAAGACACACACTAAATGAGAGATACATAAGAGAAAAGAAAGGAATTGGGTTGAGAGATGAGAAACAATGGACCAAGTGACAAAATTTCTGTCTCACTGAACAAACTTTCTAGCTGTCCTCTTTTAAGAGAATGTATTTTGGTATTATGGTGAGTTATGACTCAAACTGAGATAATCTCTTTACAAATTGTCTTGCCTCTTTAAGAAAACAAGAAATGGTTGGAATGACTCCCGCAAAATCTTTACAGTTGTAAGATTCCACTATTTGAAGAACGTCTGTTTTCAGAAATACAATATCAACGCCAACAAAAAGCACAAAAGATAAGACAGGGAGATATTTCAGTATGATAATGGATATACCCCTTCTGAGACTTTCACACAACCGTGGCCTGTGTTAATGTACTTTTCCAGCATTTACCTGGAAGGATATGGAAGGCCACGAGAAATGTCATCCAACATTCCATTGGATTCCAGCCACGCCAATCTGCTCTGTGTGTTATTTCCAAAGAATAAATATTATCTTACGCAATATATAAATTAGAAACATCCTAACTAAGCGAAATCTACAAATTATTCTTTGTGCCATCACAATTTACTTATATTTTTAGAGTAGGAAGTAAAAGTCTATTATGCTGATGACGACTGGATTAACCACTTCTGTATTAAGTAAAGGCTATGTAAGACTTGAGGTTCTCACAGCGGTGAGTATGAAGATTTCCGTCTTCTGGGTTGTTGCGCTGTGTAGTCTGGTCGATGTTAACCAACGTTTCAGAGGTCATACTGCCTCCGTCATCAGGGCGATGAATATGCCAATAGGGTGTGAGGTGCTAGGTTTATAGGCTGGAAAGTGAAAGGTGTAGCCTGCCCCGAGCCAATGCCCATTGGCTCGGGGCAGGCCTCTGAAACGTTGGTTAACATCGACCAGACTACACAGCGCAACAACCCAGAAGACGGAAATCTTCAAGTAAAGGCTACTTCATTTCTCATAAACCATAACAGAGTGCTTGATATTGACAAGTTTTCCTAGCGTTTTCTGCAAGATCTGAGGAAAACTACGAAAATATTCTGTGAGGATATACGACATTCGGACAAATAATCTCAACCGGGATCTCCGTATACGAGGCAAGGGTACTATTACGATATATACATAGGACATGTCAAAAGAAGGAAAGAAAGAAAGAAAGAAAGACTAGGTGATGTGAGGAGACGTGTTGCTGTAGACGGACTCGCACCGCTGCTAGAAGATTGTCTTGCTGAACGAACTGTCAGACATTTAGAAGTGAGGGCAGAACGTGGCTTTATACGCTGCCATGATAGCATCAACACTTTACAGCAAATGGCCACGCAGGCATTTTTCTGTCAAATTGGAGACTTTCATGTTAGAATGCATTTTTTATCCACAGTTCGACAATCTCATTTCTTCAACGCAATATTGCGCTATGTCTCACACAGTTTTATGTCTATGATTAAGCTTTACCAATCCCGTACGTGCAACTTGTCGCATAGACCTGTCTGATTTAGAACACATGTGGGGAACGTAAAGGTAAAGTTACCTCTGCGAATAAACACGGTGACGCAGAGCGTATGGGGGGCTGTTGAGGGATTTCTCAAAGCATTATATACCTCAGCAGCACTTGGTAGATATGGTCAGACTCTACGGGTCTAGGTCTCTTGCAGTCTGGAAGTCCACTGTTACAATATCGGTTTAGTCACGCGCTATTCTGACTGACATTTTATACAGGCTCATACCAGGATTATGCTTTGCTATATCCCGGAATAGCCTGGGTTCAAATCCTTCCCAACACAACCATATTCCAATTTGATTATAAAACAATGGTAGTTGATAAAGCGTCGTTCAATAAATCCAGAAGTAATAAAAGAGTGTACAAACAGGTCTCACTGCTTCTAACACTCGGATCTGTTTTAAGATTATTAAAATACCTACAGTTGTTTAAGCTGAGATTGTACGAAATAAGTTTTAAGTCAAAAGAAATTAGAAACTTCTACAAGAACTCAATATTCAATCTTTTGAAGAAAAACTCCAAAAGTACAGAGCCAAATACTTTAACACGATTGTAAGACATGTGTTTCTAAATTAAATACCAGTGTGGCATTCTACAGGGGGAAAAAATTGTCCCACTAGCCTTATAGAATCATTTATCACTTCGATCAGCCTCACTTAATGACGGTTTGCCAGAAGAATTACGACAAATCCTATTCACTTAAACTTAAAATTTGTGCACCCCATGTCGGCCAGTATATTAAAATCTGTTTTTCTTGACAAGTTAACACTCACTAAGCTAGCCAAGGTAAGCCACACTAATTAAAGTGAGTGGCACAAACGAAGCCGATACGAATTTCCGTTAGATAGAGCGGGCCCAACTGAGTAGGCACCTGAAGACGGAGATAGAGGCCCATATCCGAAACGTCGTTTTACGTTTTATATTTTATTTCCTAGACGATGGATAATATCCAAGAAAATTTTTATTCAAATAAAACGAATAATACAGTTTGTTTTAAGTATTGTTGTTGCAGGTCACTTGGCTCACTTTTGTATTATGTTACCAGCCGACTGACTAATGTAAGTCTGGAGACGCACGCAAGTTTAGAATACATACTTCACTTTTATATATCGTGACTGTATGACAGAAAGAAACCAAAAAGGGGGGAGAATAAAGTATGTAAAATGTTAAGAAATTTGATTGCAAGGGAACACGACTGACTTCAAAATGAAATGCAATGTGAATGTAATTGAAGAACGGAAATTACAGCATAAGACTTAACCTTCTTGGTTCTTTTTTATATTTCTATTTGGATTTAATATCCAATTTAGCTGACAGACAATCTATATATATACACGGAATGGTACGGTGTTTGATTCTAACATCATACACTAAATATAATACATAAAACAACGCTTTAATGTATACCTAAAATAAACTAAGTTGTTTTAACATTATATACAATACAATTTAAGGAGATAAATCAAATGTATCAAAATCAGAAACCAATATACTTATTCCAGTTTACAAGAGACATCATTTTAAAAAAATAACTAAACTAAAAGAATCGGTTTTTCTAGAAACTACATTTTCAAAACATAAATAGTGATTAAGAATCAAACAATATACATAAAACAAAAATTACCCAGTCTTTGCCTTCATTTTGTAGTTAAATCCTACGAAAATTATTCTGTTCAAATTTAAGAGTCGATAATTATCAGTGTTTGATATTCCCTAAATAAAGGTAGGGGTTCGCAGTGGCCGCGCGGTCTGAGGCGTGGGCCTTGTGCCGCTTGGTCGCTGGGACCGTGGGTTCGAATCCCACTCAAGCCATGGATGTTTGTCCGCGTTTTTCTGTGTTGTGCTGCCCTGTGTACAGGTAGAGGCCTTGCGACGGGCCGATCCCTCGTCCAAGGAGTCCTACCGAATGTCTATAGATCAAGCCAACGAAAAGTTGGGACCCGCAGTGCTGAGGCACTTGAAGAACGCGTCGTTCCCAGTATCCAGTAACCCATTAAATAAATGTTACATACAACATCCACGTTACAGATTGTAATAATTATTTTATTAGATCAGGGCTATTTAAATGCTAAAGAACGGGGGGAAACCTATCTAGAAGAAAGCTGTAAAAGAAGTCAATGTGTTATAAAATAAAATAAGTTCAATAAAATACAGTAAAGATAATACAGGAACAGTCAGTAAGTGTACAAAACAAAATCTAAAATCTGGACAAAAGAGGAGTTACGTCTTGCGGATCCTTCTTGTGAAACAGTTCTACAAAGATCTTCAAAATACGCCTTGCAACGCTTTTGCACTAAATCTAACAGCCCGTTCATTTATTTCGAATGTAATATAAATGGTAAACAAGGGAAAAGCGTAGTAATGCTTTTCTACAAACACAGCAAAGTAGGTTAGTTGTTATAAATCCTGAAATAGATAAATTCAAAATGAAAATGTACTAACATGTACGATATCTATATTACTTCACAACGATCTATCCATTCAAACCATCACTTCCTTTAACGTTGGTTCCCAATGTGCAGACTTTCCAGTTGAGTTTTATACTATCAACATAATAATGCGAACTTAATATTCGGCTTATTTACAGTCTGAGCGCAGTAAAGTCGGCTTCATGTAATTATTCATTCATTGGGGGTGTTAATCGGGATATTTTAATGAGGTAAGTATAAAAATTTCGGGCGTTTAACTGAAGTGTTATTCATGAGGTGATATTGTTGCGTCATATTGTGATGATTATAATTGTTTATTTTAATCGTCTAATCATAATAAAATGTTTTATTAAATATTAAAATATTAAAATATTATTCCTATAATTAACATTTAATATTTAAAATATTTAAAATATACAACATTACTTCCAGACGGACCTCCTCCACTCTTCATATCTGGCCGATTATAAAAAACCACTACAAATATTTCACCCACGCAAGATCACGCTATACGCGACATACATTTACGAAACAACATTGAATGTGATAACAAAGTACAATTGATCTAGAAGAGGATAACTTTCCGATATTTAATGGACATCTGACGAAGGATTGCATTTAGAATATTACATTTAAATTTATATTAATTATACACCTGAAGATGGTTCATTGAAAACCGAAACATGTCGTGAAAATGATGATGATCTAATTGTAAATCGAACATTTCGATAGAAAGAGCTTCATTTTAATATATATTTTAATATATTTTAAATGTTTTAAATATTAAATGTTAATTATAGTAATAATATTTTAATATTTTCATATTTAATAAAACATCTTATTGTGATTAGACAGTTAAAATAAACAATGAAGTGTTTAGAGAATTATTTCAATATGTATAAATTTTTAATTCGATTGTAATGACTGAGAAAACAAGTAGAAACCCGGTCAGAATGTCAGGTAACTCAGCCGAGATTCTAAATGCAGTCTACATCACAGTCGCTGTAACAAACCATCCATTGTTTTGTTTCTGTGTTTTGGACTTCATTTCTTACTCCTTGATTCCTTGTCATTTAAAGGCAATTTGCAATTTATAACCCGTCACACCGTTCAGATACGCAGTCGTTATGACAAATTACAAAAAAACGCGAAATAAAAGTATCCATATGGCGTGTAATTTCGGATTTCGGGTGTTAGTCGCGTCTATTATTGTGAATTATCTAGCGTTTCGGCAGGCATTTCAGTTGCCATCTTCAGGGCTAAATGAGAATAACGTAATATGTACATACTGAAGATGTTAAATGCAATGTTTGCCGAAACGTTGGATAATACTCAAAATTCGAAGCAGTTCAATCCCGAAAGCAGAAGACAAATTGAAATCCAGCAGCAAAAACCCAATGAAAAGGATTATAAATATTTCGTTGTAGACAGACTGAGAAAGATCATGAAAATAATCAAATTAAAGCCAAATTCCGGGCCTATATTTTGGACCTGGAACCCCCCCCCCCCCCCCCCCCAAAATGCGGATCAAGAATTCCTAACCTCTACAATGCAGTGAATTGTTCGTTACCTCATTATCATAATCATGCTGCTTTGATGCGGTTAGAAAATATAAAGTTTTATTTCGTTAACCGTCAGAAAGGGACCCTTTTCAGTTGGCTGCATTGCATGGAATACCGTAAGGATTCTAGTCACGTCTCCCACACAGAAGTCTTTGATAGGGAAAGCAAACTGAATGCAGTGACGAGAATATTGGAAATTGTTCAGTGTTTTTCCTCTTATGACGACATCCTGACGTCATTCAACTTATTCTTGAAACTATTAATATCTGAACTTTCCAGTATTAACATTAAATTTGTTGAAATAAGTTTATCTCCGATTTAAAAATACAGAAATAAATTTCTATTAACAGACTCTAAATATAACTTAAATCGATGTCACGACGTTAATCTCTTCTGCACTGATCGAGATTTCTCTCGAATTGGCCAGTAGTGATTCTACGACTCTGGTTCTTAAGCTGTGTGGAGCGTATCTTTCATGGGGTTAAGCATCGTCTTAGAATAAAATAAGTTTTACCTCAAGAACAATACTGTTTTTATTATGATTATTTTCATTATTTTGCAGTTTAAATTAAAATTTATACTTCTTTTTCTCGTTCTAAAAAAGTTCGCTTTAATGTAGTATTTGTGTGGCATGTAAATGAAATGTAAAATTTGATACTGAGCTCAACTGATACATAAATAAATAAATACTGATATTTCTTATAAACTACTTTAAAACAGGAATTTACCTTGGGAAGGGAGAGATATATGAAGATTTTAGAAACACAAGGGACCAAAAGTCGTAAAGTATTGAGCAAAATTCTAAAGCAAAAAATAATTTTAACCATTTCACTGCTACAGTCTTCAAGTAACGGACATTTTAATGCTCCAAATCTTTCATTTATTATAAACATTCAACATAAAGTTACATAATTTTACTGAATACTCTCGATATTATAAAATCCACCATTATTTTAATTCTTCAATACTGTATCGTATAGATTATTGAAGAACTATTTGATAAACAGAATATACTTAGGGGTTGCATTAAAGATATACCTAAAAGAATAAACTTGATTAAAGCAGTGGAATATTTAAGTGACGAACTTCAACTAGAAACACAAAAAATTCACGAACCCCCCCCACGCCACCGGGAAACGTACTCCAAAAGAACAGGTTAAGTGGTTACAGTAATGTCAGATAGGTTAGGGTGTGTTCCTTTCACTTTAGTTCTTGGCACAGAAGGCGTTAAAGTGTGTGTTATCGTTTCAGGGGCGCTGAGCCTGAAGCTATTGAAGGTCGGTGTTCCTCCGTACATACTACGCGGAGAAATGGCTTTGCTGCAGTGCCAGTACGACTTGGAGAATGACCGTCTCTACTCTGTCACGTGGTACAAGGACCACGAAGAATTCTATCGTTACGTACCCAAGTCCCACCCCCCTCAGCACAGCTACCCTCTAGAGGGCATCAAAGTCGATGTAAGGTTCATTGCTCTTTAATGTTTTAGAGTGTAATTCCTCTAAGCTGTACCCATTCCTTCCTTTCTCCTTGGACGCAGTGTTCAAGGTCCCAACCACTGACATAATCGTAACTCACAGACGTGTTAAGCACCTTCGCCTTTTACAGGTATTAAATATATAAAATAACAAATCGTGTTTATTTCCTAAAAATCTGCTATAATAATACAGAAGAATAAAAACGTTACATTACAATTTAGCAAATTTTATCAAAATATATTTTCGGGATTTCTGTCTTCTGGGTTGTTGCGCTGTGTAGTCTGGTCGATGTTAACCAACGTTTCAGAGGTCATACTGCCTCCGTCATCAGGGCGATGAATATGAATATACTCACCGCCCTGATGACGGAGGCAGTATGACCTCTGAAACGTTGGTTAACATCGACCAGACTACACAGCGCAACAACCCAGAAGACAGAAATCTTCATATTCACCGCTGTGAGAACCTCAAGTCTTACATATATTTTCGGATTTGCGTTAAATAAATTTAAAGCATGGAACAGATAAGAAATTCGTCGAGGTATTAATTTTTGTACCTTACATACTAACTCACTTAAGTGTATTTTAAAGATATTTTCTAATTCATCTAACCTAAGTAGCGTGGGTGTTAAAGAAACAATGTGATAGAGTGAATTTGATTAGACCACCTCAGAATAAGATCCAATTGTCGACATCATAATAAACCTAAGGGTTGCATGAAAGTTTGGAAATTTGTTGACCACCTGAACGACTATATTTGTTTCTCAATAAGGACAGTATTACATGGATTTAGTTACCAGTCATTGGCCTTTATGCTAATTTATTGCAGATATATGCGTCTCTCCTCTCTATATTCTCGTTCCCGCCCACCTTCGTATCTTCACATCCGTTTTCCTTACCCCTTCTTTCCATCTGCTTGTATGCGCCTAATGCAGGGATTATAGTTAATGGAAACTTTACCTCATTATTCAAAAGACAGGATGTTATTTATGAAAATATAGTGAAATATGTATCAAAATTACGAGCCACATTTTGGCCGCGAACCACAATTTTAATACAACCGCGATATATCAAAGTAATTACATAAAGTCCGTACGTGTTGTAACCTCATTAAAACATCTGCGCGTAAATCATATTTTCTAAACGATGGAATGTTTTAGTATAAAATTTGATTGGTTGATATAACACTAAGGTTAGGCACCGTAAAAGAAGCTAGCTCTATTCCTCAAAGTTTGTTTCTTAGCAAACTTGGAGGATAACTGAATTAATTGCAGTCAGCAAACTTCCTCAACTTAGCAGCTCCCAAGAGGGTACGGCTCTTGAGACGTAGTTCTCTCTGGACGTACACATCAGAGACAGGTAGGCAACGAGGCAGGCAAGCGAACATACCAACTTAGAAGTAATATCTTCAGGCAAATGTATTTGGAACAATAACACAGCACAGTCAGAAAATAAACACGGCTTAAAACCCTTCAAAGCCTGTGTTCATACAATTAATTGCAAGCACTCCGCTAATTTTACGCGTTCTTTGTACACTGCGTATAAAATTAATCCGTAATAGAGAGGCATATTTTTGGAAATACATTTTTCATTATTCTCATATTTTTTCACGACACTTTAACTGCATACACTATATAAAGTTGAATAACGTAATTACTGTTAGTGTTGAACTGGGAATATTTCAAGTTACCATTTTAGAATTTTCCTGAACGGAATCGGAACAATTACGAAAAATCTCAGTAAGGATATCTGACCCGAGGACCGTAAATCTGACTGTCTAACACTTAACAGAAAACTTCTTTGTTCTATATATTGAAGATACACTGATGCAACCAAATATTTCAAAATTTGTTCATAGTTTCTTTACTAGGTACTCAAAAAAGGTAGTTCGTTTGAGGGTAGTATACACATTGCAAATAATTGAAAACAAATATCTAATGTAACAAACAAAGGAATTTTGTAAATTATATAAAACCCTATTCTTTACATTGTGTAAAACAGGTTTGTTAAGACATTATCATCTGGTTATATACGAACGTTTCAGAGCAACAAGCTGTCTCCATCTCCAACCCTGAATTCCACTATCTAAGCTCACATCGCTGTAAAGACTTAATATAATGTTTTACATTAAAGTGCGATTCGTTGGGCAAATAAGTAGTTCCGCAGATCATAAAAGAATCAACTGAACAAAACTAACCCGTAATGAAAGGTCATGTCAGGCCATAAAAAGTGACTTGAAGTATTTATTCAAATATATTATTCTATTTACACACAAACTAACTGAATATGCTCGTTGAAATCAAACGATAATTTCTTTCGTATCTTAATCTTATTTCGTTCTCGTCCCTTTGAACTTATAAAAACAAACGCCGAGTATCATCCGTGCTAAGTACTACGTTATTACAACGTTGACATTACTCTTATCACCTAAGCGACTGTTGGATTCTCAAGGAGTGTGTTGCATGGTATAAACTTAGTAATCTATCAGGATGTGGTCTGGATTCATATAGCTCGGGACAGGGTCCAGTGGTGAACTTTTGTGAACACGATAATGAACTTTCGGGCAGGGAAATTTGTTGTCCAGCAGAGCGACTATCAGCTTCTCATTAAGGACTCGGTCCCACGGGGTTAGTTATTTTTGAAGTTCTTGTAGTACTCCAGATTCGCTTTCCATTTGATAATTATTTTCTAGAAAAATGAGTTACTATATGTAGTAGTTTTCTGATTCTATTACAGCACCATCTGTCAGACAGCCAGGAGGTTCTTCTGAAGAATGTCAACCTCAAGGCGAGTGGCATCTACAGATGCGAGGTTTCAGCTGAGGCACCCTCCTTCACTTCGGTACACGGCGAAGGTCGAATGGAGGTAGTCGGTATGTGACAATACAAACATTATACTCTATTTAGGCCCCTTTCCACAAAACGCCTAACATTAACGTCGTTAAGGCGACCAAATCAAACACATGGACAACGCATACAGCATGAGAGGGCGAGATAAGAAATTAATTCAAAATTTTGGTCAGAAAACTTGAACGCGTGAAATCACTTCGACCAGTAGCGGCTGCTTATAAACGTCAAAGATTAAGAAGTCCCGCTACACCCCATGTAAGTAGCTTGGGAGGGGGGGGATGGTTTCAATAGAATTTGAGGAACGTAACCTAAGAAGACATTTTTCGCCTATATGAATACCAATCAGCTTCTCATAAATTACTCTAATTCAATGGATGTAGTTAGTATAAACTGTATACACAACGCAGGCTAGCACGTTTCGCTACGATTCCTACGTAAGGTAAAAGTATAGTTCAAGTTGTCCCTTGCTCAATTAAGCACCATGCCATTAAGACATGTGGGGCAGTCTAGATATACCTTCACGCATTTTTATCATCGATACTGTAAGTGAGTGACTGGGAAGTTACACGCTCCGACTGCTTTGTCCCCTCGGAAAAGGCAACGATGTCCTTTGGATTGAAAACTGACTGGACTCTGGCGAAGTCAATCACGCAGCTCGTGATCTGCTCACAATGGTGACTAAGATATATACTACATCTTGGATAAATTAATGTTAAGACACCCGGAACATATGTATACTCAACCGAAATAAATATTTCCAATTTTCATAAGGAGGTAACCGGCGTTATAGGGGAACAATGACATAATTTGCATAAAAGTTTAAGAATTCATGACCCAGAAGAATGTCTAACCCACAAACTCTTTGCAACAGAGCCCTTATTTTAAAACTGATAGTCGCGAAGCTGGACAAGAAATTCACCGCTCTTCTATTAACTACGAATGTTCATTTAAACTGTCTACAATACCGGGTCACTGGCCCCTATCCTGAGTCAGTTGAGTCCAGCTTAAATTACACCAAATTTCTTTCTTATTCGTTTTAATATCATCCTGTCATTTATCTCTTGGTAACCTAAATAGAAGACATGCTACAAGAGATAAAATAAATTCATATACAGGCAAAAGTAAACAGAATATCGACAAAACGCCAGAAGAAAACTCAGGGTATAAGAATCTATTTTCAGTAACTGTCGACGAGTCATGCAAATGTTCCACTGAACCGTCTTGTCTGTCCTTGAAAGTCAGAAGAACAATAAAATGATAGGGTTCAAGAATTGATATATTAGCCCAGAGTGAATACATTTCACGGTATAGAATTATGGATTTATGCAAGACATCCAAATTACAAATCGCGTTCCGTAAAGTATGTAAAATGCAGTCAATAAGCTAAATCATTTTGTCAATTTTTTAAATTGTTTTGTGCACAACAGGGAAACTGACAATATTACGTTATTAATACAATACACGAACAAAAAACCCGTCTGGTACGAAAAATGGTGAAACTAGACGGGGAATCGTGATTAATGTTTAACTTTGTATGCAATTTACATTCGAGCCACGTTCATATTACACTCACTGGTGGCAATGTAATGGTTGCCATTTTTCATAAAACTCGGAAACATTTAAAAAAAGAAACAGGAGGAACATAGACCGAAGTTATGAAAGACACAAAGAGAAACCGGAAATTAACACCACGCCCAAAATTTTCATACTTAAAATAATCCATCATCAAGTTGCCATGGCAACTTATAAATACAGATTGGTTGCAATTTAGATCGCCTGCTTGAACCACGAAGCAATAGACTAAGTGAAATCCTTACTTAACTTGTAATTTTGTCACAGATGCTACAAACGCATCGTTTTTATAAACGAAATGCTAATTGAAATATTTTATTTGTAACTTCATTTTTCATTTCCTTGCATTTCTGGTTCCTATTCCGAAATGCTAATATGATATTAATTAATAAACTGAATGAGTAACTTATCTGCAATATAAACAGATTGACACATATTCTAACTGACCCCCTGACCATATATTACGAGACTAGAGTAAAAATCCTCTGCCTCCGTCGGGGATCGAACCCCGTCTTCCATTCTGTAGCCAGTCACTAAACTTACTGATCCTCCCCCACTCACGTTCTACACTGGGTAACAAAATTATATATGCATTTCATGTTTTCTCAATTCAAGCTACGTCATCAACCTCCACTATTTAAGCAACGTGACTCTATTACAGGAATAAATAACAATTTTTTTGACTGTTTAATAGTTTCCAGTCCCCGTTTTTTCATTTTAATTAGGATCAAACATTTTCATTAGGACTTTGTTTTAATGTTTTTGTTTATATATTCGTCTCTTAATAGTTACATACGAAATTATAAATATAACAAACAGTAAACTTAATAACAGAAACTTGAGGTCACTTATTTCGCCCCTTCTTTGCCCCGTTTCTTTCTTATCTGTTTCCATTCTTCCTTTCCTCCCGCGTTTACTTCATATTTCTTGCCCTTTCTGTTTCTTTTCATGTCTCTTCTCCCTCATTTATGTCCACCAACTCTCTTCCCTTGTCTTTCCATCTTCCATTTCCTCCGCTCCTCTTTTCTTCATTCCTTAATCCTTAGAATTTTCCTATTCTTTCGTTTCCACAGTTATTCTCTTTTTCATGTATCTACGTAAATCATTACGTCACTACTGTTCTCAGCTCTTCCGAAAGAGGGCCCTGAGATCACCGGAGAGGAGCGAATTTACCAGGTCGGTGACGTCATCAGTCTCAACTGTACATCTGGAAAATCATTTCCAGCGGCAAGACTTAGATGGTACATCAACGGCAGACCGGTAAGTCTCACACGAGCATGCTCAGACTCCTTTATGTCGCCCCCCGCCCCCGGCCATTTCCATCTTCCAACCCCTCTTACTGTGGCGTAGCCTAAGCTCGGAGTTATTTTCCGTCCACCATAAGGCATAAGGCCAATCCAAAAACATTTGACTCTAATGAAAGATAAGAAAACTGCAGATCGTTGGATAATTTAATTCAAACATAATCGTGTCCGTACACTTTCCGCAAAATATCTCCGAGCTTGGTTTAACTTTACAACTAGAGGAACCGGCGACCAACTAGCCCAGGTATTGGGTGGAAGGAGAATCCATAGCGTATACGACGCCTTGCTCCCCCCTTACCGCTTTCATCTTACTGTGACGTAGCACAGGCTTGCAGGTATTTTGCGTCCAGTGCAGAATATGAGCCGAACTACTGCAATTTTTTTTCTTTTTGTAGGTGGTGTCAGACTACGACGCAGTTGTCCAGCAACACGGGTTGGTTACCTCTGTGGTGGGTCTGAAGTTCGAGGTCATGCCACACCATTTCCGGTCGGGTCATATGCAGATCCGTTGCGTGGCAACCATCTCTACCGGTCTGCAGCACTCCGAGTACCGAGACCGCGTCTTTCCTCTCGAGGACAACAGAGAGGCTCTCCTGCTAGGTATGTAATCATTTCACCTTCGTTACTACAGAGTTTAACTCATTTTGTGCTACGAACGTCCACTCCTCCTTGCATGGGTTAATCAGTAATCACGGAAAGATCGAACATCGCAAGTGAATGGGTTGAAATATTTCTTCGTATACCCAAAGTCTCAGGTTTGAGTATTGATCAGGACACAGTATATTCTGAGCTATTTAACAGTATCTTTATACAATACAAGTATTTGGTAATTTGGAACCTAAAAATAGGCTACGATCACGTCAAGGTACTCTCCGATGCATTATTCCTAATATCCCATACAATTTATGTAGGAAAACAGAAATATACTAGCATTTACATTTAATTTTAGGAACTTCAAAATATCCGTATCCTATAACGTTTAAACTAAATTAATAACGAATTAAATAATATTATACTAGAGTCTCGTTTACTTTTCTTGCTGCAACAGTCGCCACCGTCAGAACTTAGTTTAGAATTTTTAGCATTGCACATACGGTGTATTCGTATTGTCAATGGTGATGGACATTGGCTACCATGTTAAGAGCAGACAGATATTTCTTCGAGTAGAGGCGTTAACGTATATTGAATGGAATGTAAAGTTTTTTCCTATGAGATTTTAGGTAAATTGCAGTAAATGTGTACATGAGACCGTGCAGTCTCATAGATTGTTGTTATATCGGTGGAAAGTGCCTCCTCCATCTGCAACTACCTAGAAAATACGTTCCTCTGAAAAGTTGGTAACCATCTAAAAGAATGCACGGTGTCTCAATCCAGAGAACTGCGATCCACAAATGAAAGACAGATCATGCAACCTGCCATCCAGCCTTCTATGAAGGAGTTTCAACAACTACGGGCAATAATGGGATATTTTCGTTGTGTAAATGGCAACACTGTAGGGGCGGCCGGGACATGCCTTAGCTCAAGGTCAGACGGTGACATACTGCGAGTGTGGTTCAACTTTAGTCCGCAAGCAACATGGAGTTGTGTATTTTTTGTGTTTGAATCAGCATGTCAAAGACGCAGTTGGCCTGCTCTAAGTAGTAATACCACCCATATGACGAAAACATCCAACATTTACTTTTAATTCCGCTCGTAAGCAAGCTTGGTGTTGTAATTTATTCATATGAATATCAATCTCACAATCACACACAACAATCATACGCGTATCATTAACAATTCACTTATTCCGCACAGCTGATATATGTATTAGAGCAACATGGTTCTGCAATACTCTTTCTCAGGTATAATAACCTGAATTTAGGGATCTATGAGGTAATATACAATTCCTAAAAAGCTCATGCATAAAAATATACCATGTTTTTAGAAATGTTTTTAGTAATTACCTTATAGTATCTAATTATTTTAATATACTTTACTGTAGCGACTACATGTTTTAGTGTACGAGCTACATATTTCTGTAATAAATAATGATATACAAATACGCTATGCAGCGAATAGTTATATTGGTTAGATTTCGGGTTCTCACGAATATGAAGACGACGCAGCCACCTGGGATATTACGCCGTGTAATCTCGTAGAAGTTGACCCATGTTTCAGAGGTGCTTCCTAACTCTAAAAACAGGATGATTCGCCCTGTTTAAATTAATTACAAACACGAACTTTATCAGACTTATATAGACTTTTACTTGTTTTGTTAAACACATTTTAATTAACCTAATTAGAGTCATGTCGATACCAAATGCAACGAGAATGTTGTAATACTTCCCTGCTAATTTAATCGTGGGCTTTCTAGGGTCTATCGATAGTTCATGACTTGTTCCATTTACCCCATCTTACGAATACAGATTATCAATCCACTCGCGCTCTTCGTCTCGAATAATTATTCCTACAAATGTATTATTTTTCTGACAATGTGCTCTTGTTCTGGAACAATACTCCGTGTTCCGCCCACGTTTCTTACGTGATTTTAGACAGAATTCTCGTCTGACCACACCGCACTGCTCTACATTTCCCGCTTCGTACAGCACAGAACGTGAGTTATTGATGGCTTGGGAGTCCCCACGCAAACTTCCTCCCTGTATACAGGTATTGCCAACCCCAACCCTTATTTACCGTCCCTAAGTAAGCTCTTCTTGCTATTAAACCACTTCCTCGCTTCCAAAATCGTTTCATGGATCCATCTGCGGCATGGTGATACAATGCAGCTCACAGAATTTACTTTCCAAACTTACACGCACTCAAACTGAAGTTCACATGTCTTTCAAAATACGTTCTTTACCACTTTATATAGACTTGCCACATTGGAACTGATGCGTATTTGTTACAGATACAAATCCATTGCTGCAATGCGGATCACACCGCATGTAATAATGCAAAGTCTGAAACATTAGTTTACATTTCTCTGTTTGCAGTCTGCCACAGTCGATCTTAGTGCACAAATCGATCTATGCCCACCACCGTTTCGTTCATCGCTAACTGAATTATTAATTTATAATCAATGCTACATTCTCTATGCACATTTATGAATATATATAAAAATAATTTTCTTTTAATTATTCATTAAACGTATTAATTATTGTATTCTTGTATTGTTAATTCCTCCATATCATTTTTGTTTTGTTTCAGTTAAAGGACACGCGGGGCGATCCCCATGTTCAGCTGTCACCACGTTGTTGCTGGTTTATCTTGCTACGTGGTTCGTCACATGACATGGAATTTTAAACTAAAAATTCGCATAAAACTGTATAAACCCGCGTTCCATTCATATCTGAAAGTTTACGAAGTGCATATATGGTGTTTTTCTTCCTTAAAAATGGTGGAATTGTTAAATGTGTGTTTTTAACAACAGCTTAAAAATATGAGAATATTATGCGAGAAATGCGTGAAGAAATGGACAAAAATAAAAATTTACTGCGTGCGTAAAAGTTGTGAGCAAATACTGAAACATGTAATTACATCTCGAAACTACATCTTAGTGTAATGTAGGAATGTGTCAGGGAAACTTGGAAAATGTGAGAAACAACTTACTTTTATACTGACTGAAATAAATACAGCGTGTGAAATGTAGAAATGTGATATTACCATACGTATTAATGACTATACAAAAACAGTAATACTGTACATTATGATGTGTTACTCAAGTGTTGAAGACATGAGAATTAATTACACAGAAAAGATCAGACACCTAATTTCTCCTACCGAAATAATGGGGGTCGCTTCCGACGACGAATTAAATTGTCAAGTCAGATGTTAAAATTTTGAGTTTCAAATACGGAGAAGAATTTTTAAATTTTAACGTAGATACAACTAAACTATACTCCAAAACTAAATTTAGTCAAATTCCATTCAGAAGCTTCGGGTTTGAGATACGCGGAAAGAAAACAAACACAGTTTCTTCTAAGCTGTTTAATTAACACATTTCTTTTAAATAGTGCGAATAATCCGTCTTCTAAATCAGAAACCAAGTTCAATTTCGGTCTCTTTTTCATGGTTCTTTATGCTACTCTGCCCTCTGTGTTTCAGTTACACAATTAGACACGCCTCAAAACCAACTCGAAAAAAGTCAATAGAATTACGTTCCAATTACAGACCGATTTGGTGACTCAGTTAATCTGTGTAATTAACACAAAAGAGTTTAAGTTTTATATTTCTTTTCAGAAGGCCTATAATTACTCTATAAATAATTCATATCATTACAATGACAGCTGTTTTGTATCTTAACAATACACTGAGCTTAGAATGTTAAGAATATATATACATATAAATATATCCTCAACTGCCTTATCAGTAGTCAATATGTGTAACTGCGTATTTATTTGAACCAACATTTTGTCAAGGAAAGACTCCCCCCCTACCCTTTAAGCGCAGCTTGAAGTCGCTAGATTGGGTTGCTAGCTTCGCTACGCTGCTACTTCCGAGCTGTCTTCACTCGCCTGGACTCGCCTGTTTATGTTGCAACGTAATACGAGTTTGTTACCACCTCGAAGCATGAAATTTTGTGACGAATTATTTGGCATTCATAAGTAACTTGATATTAAGTGATTTAGGTTAAATTGCAGAGAGTAAGTAGGGCCTTTAGAGGTTCAAAGTCGCTCAGCTAGTAAAGATATTACGAGTAATTTACGTAGCCCGAAGGTTCATTACCTTGTTCACAACAGCCCGCCACCGATTCTTACCCTGAGCCAGATAAATTCAGGGCACATCCTAACACAGTATTTATTTATGACGCATTTAAATACATCATTGACAGTCGCTCAAGTGTTAAGAAATTACAGTAGTTGGGAAGAAACAAGGGAATTAGAGAGATAGGATGGACAGCAGGTAAGAAAAAATATACTGTAATTTCTAAAAACATTAATTCGCCATGGTATACTTTGTAGAGCGTTGTATCTGGTAATGTTATTGATTTACATAAAATATGTGCGTTTTCCTTGCAACCGGAAGCCAGTAATGTAGCAAAGAAACGCAAGGTTTGGAGCGACCACTGTACGTCTTCATATAAATCTCGAAGTTTCATTAACCTGCTCACAAAAGACCGCCACTGGTCCCTATACTGCACCAAAAAAACCCTATCCTCCACACTACTACTTTAGAACTATTTTATTTCGATCGTCTCATCTATGCGCAGGTTTTCCAAGAGATTTATCAATTTGCCGATTAATTTTTTTTTACGTCACTTTAGAACTTCAACCCTGAAGATGGAGGTAGCATGTTAATCCGAAACACTGTATATACCTACGCATCCACACAAGGATAAAATTCATGAGAACATTAAATCAACTTCCCATGCGTGCTACACGTTTCACACATCTAATCCTCCTAGATATTATCACCATAATGATATTTTACAAAACAGTACAGACTATGCACGATAAAAGTGAACACTTCGTGTCACGTGAGCGACAGATCGAACAAATGAGTAAACAGGTAAGTTAGTGATCTTATATCTCCCGTTTTAAGGAAGTAACTTCGCAGTTTTAACTAACAAAATCTGCACAAATATAATTAATACATAAAGGTATCGAGGAAGTAAAAATGATTTCGGTGATAGTGTACCAAAATAAAATTGTCTTACGTATAAAGTTGCCTTTGACAGGCCGATCCCCGTCTAAGGTATCCTACAAAATGTCTAAAAGGAATCATAATTTCAAAAGTATTTACGAATTGGAAAAGACTATAAGGCGTAATCATTAAAATAAGAAGATTAAACGAATCAAAAACCAATTAGAACCATAATTCGATTACACAGAGAAATAAAAAAAAATAGATTAACGAAACACTTGTAGCGTTCACTCAAACAAATATGAAAAAGAAATTGATACAACTGAGAGCTTTAAAAACACGACTCATATTGGTCCCTCGTGACTGAGATATCGCATGACTGCAAACTCAACTGCGCCATTAGTCGTAATAACAACGCACACTTTTCTAGCACGAAAACCGTATAATTGGCAAACAACCGTGCAAGAGACCCTTCTATCATCATTAGTGACACTCAGAAACTTATTTTAGAAATGCCGCCTCTCATAACCTCCACAATTTCGAAGTTTTTCTCAGTTCCTACAGCCTGTTTGATCACTAAATTAACACATCATACACAATCTATGCTGAACGATGTTGATGTAGTCTTATTGATAGCGACGCCGTGTGGACTTATAGGTTTACAACAACGTTTCGGTAAAATAAATTACTTCCATCTTCAGGGCTGTCTTTATAATTGACTAATATTCCTCTCAAACACTGGTATCTACCTACAAGCTCACACAGTGTAAGAACTTAGCAGATCAACATCGATGCCTTCACTGCCATGAAGACGTCAAATATAGGATGTATGATGTTCTGCAGAGTTAATTTGGTTTATCAATAGACCCAAAGTAAGTCTATGAAATTTCAGAGATTTCTGTTTCGTTAGAGTTGTATGGTTTCTGAGTGTGAACTCCACTGTAAACACTCCGAAGTAGGAAACAAAGTTTTAATATTTCTGCAAGAACCGTCTTTCCCTTTATACCATTTTCAAACGAAACAATGTCCCATAAATTATGTTTCCAAGGCAACACACTTTACTTTTACAGTTATTTTCTTAAATGAGATTCAACACTAAGCACAAGTTTCTCTGTCGTATACGAAAAGGATTACTTAATGTCTCTTCTTTTATAAAAAAAAAAAAAAAGTTGAGTCTTCAAGAAGTTTTAACCGCTTCCAGAACTAAGAAAATCGTTTTAGAAAGGAATGCAGAAACTTTTCTGGGTCTTTGAGCAGTCATTAATCCATTAAAGAAATTTTCCATTTCCATCCTTTGTTCGTTCTCGAGTTTCGTTGTGAGGATTTACCGCTACACAAATGAAAACACGGATATTCCACGCCATGCTTGGGTTCTGTTTTCTTGCAATTAGCTTATCTTCGGAGTAACTGTTCCTATTGTTTCCTTACAGACTCCATCAGTGGAGTACATTATCTACAGTCTAATGACAGAATTATACAGCGTGTCCCTTGAGACCGGTACCATAAAAGAAATCTTACACGGTAAAGTTTATAAGTTGTTGCAAATCATGTGTTTCCGATCTAAAACGTTTAAATCTTTTGCGCCGGTCAAATAACATTCTGAGGTGCGGTGTTAACCCCATTGTCTACGTGATTTATTAAACTAACCCGATATAAAATTTCATGAAAATCCGTTCAACAAGAGCAGGCACAAGATACATGAGAAATGCATAATGGACTTTCAAGACCTTGACATAAAAGGGATAACTCATCACCGATATGTTTTATTAAATCAATTTTATTTTATTTTACTTATACATTCTACTATTTATTTACTTCCATCATTTTGTTTTCTATATTACTCCATATTTATTAATGTTTTTATTTAAATCATTGCTTTACAGACTAATATTGAACATCAGATGAACCACGCCATATAAAAAACAGTACCTTCGTTCTAATATATAAGAGTAATCTGATAAGAACATTTCAATAAACTGCATAACATTGTAAATGATTGTAATTCGAGTTTTAAATTTACCAATCTAATTTATACCTGAGGACGGTTAAATATAACCGAAACATGTCGTAAGAGACGTTCCAATTTGTAAATCGATCATTCGATGCGGAACGTGAAATGATATTTTAAATATTTTATATTTTATTATCTTATTTGAAATTGTTATTTGACGGAAAATATTAAAATATTAACCTAATTCACAATATGACGCAAATATACTACCTTAGGGATAATAATATTAAAATAAATCTTAAAAGAATGGGGTGTACTGGATTGTATTGAACTGGATTAGTTCATGACATGAACGAGTGATGGCCTCCTGTGAACACAGTGACAAACCTTCTGGTTGCCCAAAAGGCGTGGAATTTTCTAAGTAGCCGAGTGATTAAGAAATCGTATCACGTGTCTTATATTTACTTGTATGAAAATCATCAAATCCTTTTCTACCTTCATCCACTCAACTCGGTTTATCAGCACAGGGATTGCTTGCAATCTAGAAAAAAGAATAATGAAGCAAAAAAAGATGGCAAACTTTTCTGAGGTGATGAAGCAGATAGGTTTCAGAGGGCGAATGGTAAAAGATAGACTAACCGAACACTTGTGTGTTTTCCACAAATTAATCCTAGTTGGCTTCCACCCTGCATTCAACCCCCTCCGTTCCTTATAGAGTCCTGTCTCTTTCTATCTTACTGCTATAATTCGTTTCCTTAAGCTTGCTTAAGTTTTGAAAGATGGCAGAAGGACGAAGAAGGTATGGAATGGGGGTTGGATGGGGTGGGATGGGGGAATGAGAGGGGAGAAAATCACGATGTCTTGAACTGAAGCAGACCGAGACAGCACTAAACCAGAACCCTCAGGCGGTTTGAAAATTACACCAAAAACTCTTTACCTTCAGCCTCGAGTCTCACTCACACCAAAGACGAAAATAAGAAATTGCCTGACTTCGCTCCATGTGTTTTTTTTGTTTTTTTGGTTTCCCTCCAGGGAAGGAGAGAGGGAAACCTGAGTAAAAGAGAGGGAGAAAATGGTATAGTGGCTGAGTTAGAGGAGGATGTGAAATTCCGATAGGCTCTGAAAAATAATAAAATTGATGTCACTGTGAGGCTGTCGAAGAAAAGCTCTATCACTTTTCCATGACCCCCCACCCCCACCCCACCCCCCCACCCCCGCTTCCTTCCGTCGCCATGTCAAATCTGACAATGCATTTTGGATTGTCGTGTTATGAAAAACGTACCATTCGTCGACTTGAAACACACGAAAGTGTTTATACAAACTCTATATCCATTGTACACTTTTATTTTAAGATTTCCAATGGACAAAAAGCCATTTTTTAATTTAAAGATTTATGGACTTAGGTCTACTAACGAATGCACTATTCCATATGCCTAGAGTATCTTGAGTGTCTCACGAGATATCCACATCAAGTTGTTTCACTATTATTTTAAATAAATATATTTAATATTTAAACGTCATATTTTGTTTCTATAAATGACAAGATATCTTCTCAAGTTCTTGCCTCTTTCCTTCTTCTCAAACTACGATTCCTTTAATTTGTGTTTCAACCAGTCTTTTTTTTCCATAACGTTATTATGAAATTACGTAGAAAACTTAAGGAGAGAGAGAAAACTAATTTTATAATGAATCTTAGATAAAAAGTCTTTACGTGTCGACTTGATTCAATGGAAAATTCCCTTGAACTCAATAATTAAATTTTGATTTCCGGTAATGCAGGATATTTCTCGATAGACTGCTCAAGAAGTTATTGTATCATACAACCAGTTCATTTGTTAGTTACTTAGTTAGAAAAGCAATGTAACATGAATTTAAAATGACCATTATTAAATATGACATGTTTCGGACACTTCTGCGCATCTAGTGTCACGTGCTCTCGTGAGCCATTCAGCTGGAGAGAATCTATGTATAAAGTATTCAGTTACTCCAAGCGTTAAGTAGATGCCATTTGTATCTTTCTGCTCCACCAGCCTTTGTGACGGTCAGTTTAGTTAATTACTTCTTATTTAAGAATAGCAACAAATAATGCCGTTTGCTATAAACCAGTTTTGCTCGCATGATCTGCTCCCATACAGTGATACAAGTAGTTGAGTTGAGATGTGAGTGATAAATGACACTTCGCCCCGGGGTGGAGCTACCCTGTGCAGTCTAAATTGAATGTTTACATAATTGATTGGGAAGAAACGTCTTACCGCACATCTTTATTCATCTGTCTCTTACACCCGCCTTGTCCAGACCAAACACTACTGGTCGCGTGTTAGAATTTACAAACTCAGACGCGATTTAAATCAGTGAGATTTCAGGTTCTCACGGCGATGAGTATGAAGATTATTACTATCTGCTGTGATCGTGTGTAGTGAAGTCCGGTAGTTATTGACTTGCGTTTTAGAGGTACTTACTGCCCCCATCATCAGGGCGATCATCCCAGAAGACTGTCTTCATGTTCGTCGTCGCGAGAATCTGAAATGTCACTTCGTACACCTCTGTTTATTTATTGATTCCTTCCTTTAATTACCTCTTTCTTTTCCATCTCCCACACTTTATTTACATTACATCACGTAGGATTATAACAGTGGTTCTAAATCTTTCGCAGTCTCACACGTACTAAATTAAGTAACAATTAAAATATTACTTTGCTAATATATTCCAAATATGTAAAATAAAATTCGCTTTGCAAATCACGCTACAGCCAAATAAGCGGTTTTATCAGCACAATTCTACCCCAAATTAATTTCAATAGCTTTTATTTATATTCCGCTTTTCGCGATTAGATTATATTATCAAGTAAAAATTATATCTAAAAATTTCGGAAGAGATACAAAGTGAAGTTGTGTATGGTCTCTACACATTTTAAAGTGGCAGATAACCGCGGTACTATTAGATGGCCGCTTATACCACATATCGTATTAAAGTAACTATGACGATCCTTCACTATTATAATGATCACCACAAAAGAAACTTCAGGTTAGATTACTCACAGCTACATATGAAAAAATTTAATTGACATGGAAAGTTCAGAGTTCGTGTTACTCACCATTAACTTGCCCCGGATAAGCTTCGTCCTCTTCTAGAGTGCAGCAGTGTTGTCAGCCTTGGAGGTCATTTGCTGTAAAGTTGCTTAGCAGCCAAGTCACGTGTGTTCGAATATTCTGAATGCCCCTGAAGCTATGACATTTCATGACACGTTTCACGCATCACAACAGAAAAGAATCACGGAATATGTGGCTGATATGCGAAGCGTCCATACAATATCACCTGATTTATTACCGAAGCATTACGGATTGACAGTAATGTGTGCTGGACGTGTGTTTTCATGATGATGTGCCACTTCGACAATGTTCATGAAACTGCTGGGCTAAACTTCTATTCTTACCGAAACACTGTTGAGACAACGTTCAGAATCAATGTCGTTTTAACGTCTTTAAACCCGGCACACGATCGTTTTCTTGACCTTCGGAGAAAGTCCATATTATAACAGTTTCACTGAGTACACGTTGGTTCTTTTGAGGAAACATGTGGATTTATATTCACTCACACTTATTTACAAAGAATTATTTATATTTACTTGACTTGAAACGACAGAAGTAATAAAATATTAAATATTTTACTCTGTTGTTACCATTGCATCGCAATACAGTGTTAGCTATCTCTCCCCTGCCTGAAGAACATTCGGCTACTTTCGGAACACTGCCCGAAATTGCTCAATCATCACGTGAGATGGACACGTTGCCCACGCTCGAAGTGTTGAATCATGCCATCCAGAGGCGCTGGGGAGCACCCCGAAACTTCTATGGCTAATACTCGAGACAGTACGAAATGTAGCTGACAGACAGTTCCTCATTTGGTTTGGATGAACTGAACCACTTGGCTTCTACTTGGTTTCACTTCACTTCTCAATGAAATAATTTCAGATCTACTCTTACATTCTTAGGCACCTCTGAATAAACCTTTGGGCTCTAGAAGTTGTTCTCTAGTGGAAAGGATTCTGGTTTGAGACCAGCCTGATCCGGTGTAGATATTTATGCATCCTCAAAATTCTTCACAACTAATAAAATGGAATCTGTTTATGTGGAGGACATTCCCACTGTAATTACGTGCACATTTTTAACTATTGTTCTTCTACCAACGATCATCGTGATCACAGAAAGTTAATGCAACTGCTGCTTATGGGCGGTCTTACACCAGAAGACGATTCTTACCAATTTTCAGCCAGGCAGACGTTTCTAACTTTGATGACACCACAAACTGGAAGCAAGAAAGAAGAATTATTACTCAGGTGCCAGCCTAATTCCTAGACCAAATTTATATTGTCCATTGTCCAGTCTGAAGTACAGTAGGTATAAATTTAATACGAACGACGCTGGGTACTTGACTATACTCCCAATTTAAAGTTACTGGTTGTCATTGTAATTTTATAAGATTATTTTTGTTATTAAGTGGCTATCTGGTAGCTAACATAAAATGAGTTCTGAGATTGATCCCGACAGCTGTGTTTACAATACAGAAAATACAAACGTATTTTTATTACGACAATAATCTGAAGACTTTAGCAAAGCCAATTCTCAGAACGGCGTGTAAGACATGCGTTATAAATTTTTCAATTAAAATAAATTTACTGGGCGTGATAATGACCACCAATGACTACTAATAATTATCTAGTGCCGAGGTCAAAAACGAGTAAAAGCTATATCTCCTCCACTCCCAAGCGCCACCATGACGTGTAGTGGGACAAATTAAGTTTTAAAAGAATTATTTCATGACACTGTGCTGTATTAATCACATCACACCTTCACATTACGGTTTATGTGTGAACATTTTGCTGATGTAACAGACCAGACTTACAATGTTAAAAGGCAGATCCCCAGGTAATTCCAATTTTTACGTAAAATACATTATTTGAAAAGTCATATCAGTAAAAGGTTTAGTTTTTCGTTTAAATACCAGGTATGATCTTGGTAGATGGACCCACAGACAAGTAACAACTGAAGACTATTGTCTCTTGGGATGTTGCATGTTATTCCCTATTAGAAGTTTACCGACTTTTCAGCACGATGGCGGTGGTGACTCTAGCCCTGATAACGGAGACTGCAAGTACCTCTGAAACAACTTCTACCAGATTTTACAGTTCACTCTCTCACACACGACAGACAACTTCATAGTCGTCAAGCTTAAATCTTGGCAAGTAGCAAATAAATTTGACATTATCAAGGAAAAAACTCGGTTACACGTGCTAGGGCAGAGGTTTCCAAAGTGGGGGGCGCGAGTAGTTTTCTGGGGGGGGGGGGGTGTTGTTTGTATGAAAAACTTTTTTAACAAAATATGGAGAAACATTTTTAACATCCTTTGCTTGGTTGGGGCAGTTTAGTTGTCTTACAGTGCTGTATACTCATAGATAAATTTTATGTCAAATCTGTTTGCTTGCACTTGTTCTGGAAGGGGGGCGTGATATTTATGAAATGTTTTAAGGGGGGGGGCAAGGTATAAAAGTTTGGGAACCTCTGTGCTAGGGGTATGGACAGAAGAAACACTACAAGGGAAGGAAGAGGCAAAGTGCATGTTATAAGAGGTAAATGACGAGGAAAGAGAAATAAATAACAAGAGATAGAGAGAAAAACGAAAAAGTTAACAAGGAAAGAGGAAAGAGTGGAGAGAGAGGGAGAAATAAATAAGGAAAAATAAACATAAAAGAGTGAAATTGGAAAGAAAATGGTAGACAAAGAAATGTGAGCTCAGTGTGAGAGGAAGAGATGAATGCGATACTTTCTGCTTATCTTCCAGACTGGTGCTGTGACGGGTAGATGTGTGATCCTATTGATTCTGAATTTCTTCGGTGGGGCTGATAGAAGATGCGAAGCGATTCGCAACGGTCGATTGCGGCGTTGCTAAACGACCTACCTGTAGTTACAGCAGTGAGGTGGTCTAATCGATTCCGTGCACAGTGGCACGCGATCATGCAATTACCAGAAGCTCTGTCAGAGTTCCTACTGGGAGTGAGTGAGTTGATGAACAAACATAAACAAATTGAAATTCATGGCACACAGCATCGTTCTGTACGTCTGCATGAACCCAGAACTATGGGTTCTGAAAGCAACTTTATTTCTTCAGCCCTTCTTCTCATTCCTTCCTGTATTCTTTTGTTCCTATTTGTCGCTTCCGTTTCTCATTCCTCCGCTTCTTCTTTTAAACTTTTTCCTTCAATTTATATCTTAATTGCGTCATGTTTGTGTTATATCAATACATATATTTATTTTTCCAGTCTATTCACAAAACTTGTTTTAAAATAATGTTGTTAAAATTATTTATAACATTTACAATATAACTCAATAAACGCAATGCACAAATATACAATAGTTTTTAAAAATATATGAATTGATAAGCCTGATGATGATGTGGTAAAACATCGAAACATGTCGTCGAAATCAAAAGCGCTGTGATAAATGTAATATTATACGACACAGAAAAGCGCCATAAAATATAACATAATGCAATTTATATTGTAAATGTTATAAATAATTTTAACAACATTATTTTAAAACAAGTTTTGTGTATAGACTGGAAAAATAAATATATGTATTTTTCCTTCAATTTTTGTTATTCTAAATTTATTTTCGTTTGTTTCTTCTTGTATTTCTGCGTCTCTCCTTTCTTTCTTCTTTATGTAGTTTTTACTTTGTTATTATATTTTCTTGTATTTATTCTCTACCCCTTTTCCTTCTCACTTTCTTTCCTTCTAATTCCAGTTCTTTCCCTTTCATTTACTTTTATCCTCTTGATTGTGCAATTTTGTCCTGCTGACCCAAATATCCCCCTAACCAGTTTCCACACCCAAATAAAATAACATTAGAGTTTCATGTTTACGTTAGTAGTTAGGAAAGAGAAAGACGAAAAGTTTTCAGTTTAATGATCGCTACATCCCAGGTTTTAATCTGTTCTTTACTTCACGACTGTGGTCTTAAAGTGATTTTGATCTGTGCTATAGTCAGGGCGTATCTGCGCGTTCCACGTCAGTAAGGGGTCATAGTGGTGGAAGGGGAAACAGATAAGGAAGTATAAACTGTCAGTGCCATAAACATTATTTCCCAGTGGACAGTACTTTGTGGCTTGCTGTCTCATTTTCTACGTCGGTAATAGTTTCGGTATATGCTTTTGTGTTTTTTCTTCTACACGAAAGCTAGTAACTTGGACGAAACGCACGGTTTTGTCCCAGCTACTGTTGAAATTTGAGTTGCAACTCCCTGGATTGCGACTGTTATTAGAAAATACTTCAAATGACAAGAACGATAAGAAATCAACTCATAAAGATGTGAATCTTCATATTTCCAAACACACGTTAAACTATGCGACACGAGTAATTCATGTAGTTTTACACACAACCACTGCAAACATCTGGTTACCTTGTCCTACCACACTCCAAGTTTGTCCTTTGTTTTTCATTATTACTAAAATGACAGCCAAATTTGACTGGCTGCATTATGGGTATATTCGTGCTCTTTCATCCCGCTCGGGAAGTTTCTGACAGCATCCCCGACAACCGAGTGAGAGCAGAGGGTGACATCAAAAGGGGAAAGGTTCTGAATGTACCAGAATTAAATCAAAGCAGTGAGATTTTATAACATTAGGTCTACTCAACAGACGCAAAGAGAACATACTAAAAGGTATGCCTACCCTCTGAAAGGGACATGTCCATTTAATTATTCTTTGAAAACATTAAACTAATCCTCAGCTAACAAAGGGGATTTTAAATACAATATTATTATTTAAATGGCAATATTAAATGCGACAATTAGGGTTAATCACATTACACTGCTTTTCTTGAATCGCCCGGATAAATATATTACAATAAAAACTTATTGATGCGACATGTTTCGGTACACTTAAAATGACCATCCTCACGTCTGCGTATAAGGACATTTATTTAGATGCAGAATTACAAGTTTTATCAACAAAATTAAATTTTAAAGTGGATCCATTTACACACAAATATTATACAATTATTAAAATTGGTAAACAATACAAGTCTTTCTATAAATGAACGTTAGTGCTTTATTTAAGATATATATGGGATATTTAGGCATATTAAGCTTATTTGGTATTTTGAGATTGAGAGGCATAGCCTATTACTATGGCTGTGTTCTGGATTTTAGGACCTCTGAAACGTCGGTAAACTTCTACCAGACTATATAGCATTATAACCCAGAAGACAGCCATCTTCGGGCTCTCCGCCGTGAAAACCTAAAATTATATATAGCCTATTATGGTCATTATCTTATTAATAATTTTTTTTTTAGATCCCAAATTTCTGATTCCTCGTCATTCATTACTTTAACAAACTGTGTTAATTTTCTTAAATATCTCTCTGTAATCTTGACAGGTCGTCTGAAAGCAAGAAAGAAATTAACAGACATTTTTGATAATAATAACCTCAAATTTATAAAACGCACGTTGGTCCTATTTTGCGGATAAATAAGGAAAGAAACCAAATAAAACCTAACACTAATTTTGAAACTATTATTTCAGTAACGAAGACTGGAAATGACAACGTACGAAAAAATCGATTCTCCCATTATGCATTTACTTCATGAAATAATATGGATACGAAACTTACCATGTAACTAACTCGTCTGTGATGGGAACTACACTCTCATGCACTTTTTGGGAGGAGGGGTTCGGCAAGGGACCCATCCACTGGCGCCGAAGGCGAACGAGCAGATTATGAATTACGACGTCCGCTACAGGAACTGAAGAGTCCGAGATGGTTACCGAACCCGAAGGTTCATCACCGAATTAACCAAAGCCCTCCACCGGTCCCTGTCCTGGACCAAACAAATCCTATCGCCTTCAACTCCTATTTCCCATAGATCCCGCTTGATATTATCCTCCCATCTACATCTAGGTCTTCTAAGTGGGCGTTTCCCTTCAATTTTCCCGACAAATTCTATAGTGCACACATATAAATTTTTCATCTTTGCCACTGGTCCTATGTGTCAAACCAACGCACACTTCTTAATTTTATAACCTGAATAATATCTGGTAACTTATTCGTGAGTTTGATTTTAATTTGTTACTGTCGTCAAATATTTGCGCTCACAACATTTTGGAAGGGCTTACTCTTTTATTCTATGATACATATGTACCGAAATTATTAATGATAAAGTTCAACAAAGAGCCGACTCATGTGAAGCAGTGCAGAGTGGAAGTGGAGTGTCGCGATACAACTTTGTGGAGGGGTTCTTAAGAGTTTTCGTGCCGCGTCCCACTTCATCATATCTGCGGGCCAGAGACGTGATAAATCAACGAGATCCAGACATTTCTCAATTCCCTAGCCCATATGATTCCAGCGCCACCAAACACACGTGTCACTACACTAAACTACACTCAGCCCTCGTACTGGAAGGATGTGGAAAGGACTGCCAGTCGCTTAAAGCAAGTCACAAAACATGGAGACGAAATTATACATGCAACATGTATAAATAAATAAACATGTATATTAATTTTAGTATTATGGTAAAATCACGGAGGATGAGATGGAAGGGAAATATATGGAGCTTGGAAGCCATAAGAAATTATAGAGAATATTTATCAGAAAATCTTGAATAAAGAGACAATGTGAAAGACCTAGATTTAGATGGTGATGTAATATTATAATGTGTTTTGACGAAATAAGAAAGTGTGGACTAGATTTGTCTAACTCAGTACAGGTATCAGTGGTGGGCCCTTATGAAGACAGAAACGTAGATTTGGGTTTCAAAACAGGCGAGATTTTTTTAAAGCTTTCTAAGTGATTTAGCTTCTCAAAACAGACTCTGGTTTATAAAGATGCTTACTCCTGGGTTCTCTAAAACTCCTCTTTTCTGTGTTCAAGTCTATGCTTCATAGGTTTAAAATAAAGATTATTTCGTAGATTTCTAAAGACGCCGAGGACTGGACTGTCCATTACAAGCCTCCATGGATGTTTCTTGTAAGCCTTCTGATATCCATTGTTGCAGCTGAGGTTACACGAACACAGACGGAAATAGAACATAGTGGAACAGAGAGTAAAGAAAACTTTTCAGAAGAAAAAGAAAATAGATATAAATCCACTCAGAAAAGGAGAGGAAAATATACCAAAAATATGTGTTGTATAGTGACTTGAGTAAGAGATAGGACAATATAACAGAATAAAATATTGTCTACCTTTGTGTTCCGGCTCATACCGCATCCATCAATGTTTCCCTCCAACTTTCCTACCACCATGTTATTCGTAACTAAAAAAAAAATAAATAAAGGAAAGAGTACTGTCTTACTGACAAACTCAAAACAACTTCTATTTACATTCTTTTGTGCTGTCATTTTGATTAATGTTTCAGTCTATCGACGAACCTCATACATAATCATTTATTTAAATATGATTTGTTCTATGATTAAATTTACTTTCAAAGTACAACAGCAACTCAAAATAACCTATCCTATCTGATCCTGAGTTAGTTCCATCCTTGCATCACCCCCATCCCTCCTAGTAGTACACTTATCTCCTTCTTGATCTCACGGGTAAATTCTTCTCCCAAAAATTATCAAAATTTCATATGCATTTCTTTCCTCCTACGCCCAACCTCCTACTTTAACCACCCTGGCGATACCGGGGACCTATATCCTACATACGATGATATTCCTTGCTGTACTATATATTTCATGTCCTAGATCAGTGTTTCCCAAGGTGTGGTACACGTACCAACGGTGGTACGCGTAAGGCTTTCAAGGGGTATGGGATAAAAGTGATATTATTAAAAAAATTTCCAGGATTTTTACCTGCTACCAGATGAACTCTGATACAAGTAAAATTGAATACGTACTTCGAGAAATGCGATCTTACAGGAAAATAAACATACGTGGCAGAATTAATAGGACACTTGAGTTACCCGAACTCAAAACTCCAGTGTCCGAAGACAGTGCGCGACTACTGTGGTTTTCCAAATATTCTTAAAATGGCTTAGAAATGGCGAATTCGTAAACTCACTGGAGTTTCTCTTATCATTCATTTCTTTATGTAAGGTGAACAAAAATAATTCATAATAAACTTCAGGGCGGATTTCGGTTAAATTTGGCAATGAGAGGTCATGTTACTAGACATCGGGAGACTTTAGTATCGGTACTACACGTAATAAAAAAGTATACTTTACATTGAATCAAAACATAACAATACTGAATTATTATTTTTTTTTACCAAGATCGGAAATGTTTTCTTGGACGTCTTCCATTGTCTCAATTATAAGAAAAACCATGTTTCGGAAGCTGCATTCTACTTCGTCCTCGGGGTAAAGAAATCTGTGAATAGCTCAACAAGGGGACCAAACGGACAGACATTCTGTGGTATTTCTTCGTCTTTTGAGCTCAAGATGGAAGCAGAATCCAGCTTCCAAAACACAGTTTTTCTTATAATTGAGACAAGGTCCATATTTTCATAATTAATCCAAGATTTGAAACATGTACTCTTTCGAGTACAATGACGCTCCAAAGGTGTTCTTCACTCCAGATCACGTAGGTCACTGAGCCTTGTAGGATTTTAGGTTTTCACGGGGGTGATTTCGAAGATGGCAGCCTTCTAGGTTGTAGCACCATATAGTCTGGTAGAATCATACCAGATAGCCCTGATGATGGAGGCAGCAAGGACCTCTGAAGCGTCGGTAAACTTCCACCAGACTGTAAGACGCAACAACCCAGAAGACAGACATCTTCTAATGCGTTCCTTCAATGAGACACTTCTGACTGTTGCAAAAGAATGCCACTGGCCATGGGGGTTAGCTACCTCATAGGAAAATCGATAGACAGAAAGATATGAGGTATTTTACGTCAGAACATGAAGAACACAAATTTGGTTCATCGTAAACAATTAGCCATGATATTATTTTTTATTTAGTGTTCTGTCTAACGACAGGTCCATATGAACAGGATCCTTCCATCCTTTTTCTTGGACTGGGACCTGTTCATATACGTTCTTGGCAGATGATCCAGAAGAGGTTTGCCATTGCCTTCTTCTGTGTGTGAATGGAGTAATTGTTGGGATGCCACGGAGGAAAACTCCGTGTTGCCTAGACCACGGCCTTGCCCAACAAAAGTTATAAATTCGTGCACCGCCGGGAATCGAACCCGAGACCCCAGGATTACAAGGCCAGCGTTCTAACCGCTAGACCACCGTGGCGTTTATTTAGCCATGATATATAATATATACCCATCAACATTTATAACCGTTACCTTAAACATTCTTGCATATGGTAAATAGTAACGAAATATAAACAAGTACAAAATCCGAAAAGATGCATCTGGTAAACGTGTGTTCTCATATGGAGAAGTTTTCTGCTCTTGGTACTAATCAAAATCTATCCCCCATGTGGCAACGCAAAGGACTGCCCTGCCTTTGGCATTTGCTTTAGCAAGTGTGAGGAATAATGGACGCGTGTTCAGTATTTTCGAAGGGGTGTGCTCCGCGGGGTGAGGTCAAATTCAGCACAATGGCGTTCGTCATTCCCTCCCTCATCTCCTACCACCACCCCTTCCACTGGCCCCCCACCACCACTTGTTACGTCACGCAACCTCGAACGAAACAGTGGCATTGGAGCAATCCGAACACCAAACTCAATGAGAAGTTACTTCTTAATATCATACAGAATGAACTCAAGCCTGTTCCAATTTCAGTTACTCATTCCATCTACTTCGGTCTTTGTTTATGGTATTCAACCATGTAATTCTATCCCAATACTTTGTCCAGCACTGCCAGTATTTTAAGTACTTTCCCGCTATCTATATTCTAAATGTATGTCTTTAACCTCTATCTACGTTTGTTGTATTTCACTTATGTCTTTGTCTTTTCCTTGTGCAAAATTCACTTCCAGACTTTAGAGTTCTTAGTGCTATCACTTTATACAACTACATTAATGTTTCTTTCATATGTTTGTCTTCAAGTCTCTGCTTAAGGTGCCACAATAATATTTCCTTTCTAATCCAACCTAATCCAAGCTGCTTTATTTCCTTAAAGTTAATTGATTTGGTGTAAAGAAGAACCACATGCAAACTACATTAAAATTCACAACGGGAAAACAAAATAATCACTCGATACGGAAATTAATGTCCATGCAGATTGTTTAGAAACTACTCTACGTCATGATAGATTACTCTTGTTCCTTTACCCACAAACTATGTATTTAATTTCATACCGTTGCATATAACGTCTCTTCTTACAAAGTTTACCACATTCTTTAATTCAAGAGGGAATTTTTGTGATTTTATGGGTATCTTATTCACTTATTATTATTATATTATTATTTAGTGTTCTGTCTGACGACAGGTCCATATGAACAGGATCCTTCCATCCTTTTCTCGGACTGGGACCTGTTCATATACGTTCTTGGCAGATGATCCAGAAGTGGTTTGCCATTGCCTTCTTCTGTGTGTGAATGGAGTAATTGTTGGGATGCCACGGAGGAAAACTCCGTGTTGCCTAGACCACGGCCTTGCCCAACACAAGTTATAAATTCGGGCACCGCCGAAAATCGAACCCGAGACCCCAGGATTACAAGGTCAGCGTTCTAACCGCTAGACCACCGTGGCCTTATTCACTTACATAATACAAACTAGTTTCGATCCTAATATAATAAAACCAACATAAAGTCCAGAGACAATTAGAACTGGATTTTAAGGATTATAATAAAAAAAACAGGCATAATTTCTGATGCTGTATGAAATTGTACGGAAAAGGACCCCTACAAGTGCAAGATGTCAATGTCCTCGCCAGATATCCGCTATTGTGCGAAGTATCTCTGTGTCCTCTAGGGAACAGTGAGTCAGCGCACATAACCAACAATGATAATTATGCTCAGCCGCCTCCAACATGTTGAACCCATCACAAATTGGCCCCCTCCACGTGCACTATCTTCCCCTTTTCGTGAGACACACCTCCACAATAAAGCTGAGTGTTGGGGGGTGACATCGAGGCATCAGGGCTACTGGATTACATGATTATTATAGCATATAAGGGATGTCGAGGGAGTCCCTGAATGACATCATTCCCCACCTATAACATATACACCCCCGCTATTCACCAGGGATTGGCCGGTAACTAACATACGAGTAAGGGGCCCCGTAAGGAGAGAGTCAGACATATATATATATATATATATATATATATATATATATATATATATACGCTCTGTAGTCATGCAATATTTTTGAAAAGGAGAGGAACAGTTGTTGAGAGTGACGGCGGTACTATCAGTGTTAAAAACATTAACAAACTTATGAATTTACTTCAAGGAACAAGGTCCTTCGTCCTTCGTGTTAAACTAACGGTCGTTCAGCGAGTCGAAATATTTTCCGCCTCTCATAGAACCCAAACTTTATTATCATGTTCACCGGAGCTCGAAACTGGGTCCTATCCTGAGCCATATGAACCTAATCCACACCCCATTCCCAAAGTGGTCTCTTTCCGTCAGGTTTTGACTAAAATTTTATATACATTTCTCATCTCCCCCACGTGTGTTGCACATGTACAGGGCTTACAGATGTCCTAAGACTCAGTACACAATAGGCGGAAACATTCTGGCGTGCAAACTTTATTACTAACTTTAACTTTGCATCGTGCTTGTTGTTGACGCCTAATAAGCGCTTCCAATTCGTTTTTGAGCGTACTGAAAGGCATTCTTCTAATGTAATTATGGGGTATAGAGCGCCGCATTCTACAGATACTGAGGACTAATTCTGGTCGGGGACAAAGACCAGTGGCAGATTATGAGCATATCAGCTCCATAAAAGGCGGTTAAGCTCCTGACAACCTCACACAGGATCAGCTTCTGAAGAAGGATTTAACTCCGTGGAGTTGTTATTATTATTATTATTATGATCAATTGTTTAATTGGTCCACAAGCAGCCAAAAACTATTATTATTATTATTATTATATCTCATCTATTCGCCACTTTATGGGGTATGTACTCCCATGTACCCGAGACAGACCTTGCCCCTAAGGTACATAGGGCAGCAGCTATTTCCGGGATACATTTTGTTTTTAATATGTATTACATATATTATATAATTTTATTTTACGACAGCGTCTTTCGAATGATGTATGAAGATCCCAAAATGGCAGTTTTCTGAAGTTCCCTGACGTCGTGTTCGCCCGGGATGTTGGCCAAATATTTCCTGAGTGGCCTGGAGACAGTTCCAGTTGCTCCTATAATTATTGGGATTACTTTTCCTTGAACTTTCCACATTCTCTGTATTTCCATGAGAAGATCCTTGTATTTCAAGATCTTCTCTGCTTCCTTCTTAATCACATTCCTGTCAGTCGGTACTGCTATGCTTTCTGATTATTATGTCTGGTTTATTATTTGGGATGGTTCTATCTGTTCTGATTTGTTGGTTCCACAAAATAGTTATTTGGCTATCTCTTCTAGCTTTACCCCAGCGTTCCTACATATGTTAAAATGTAACTTAGTACAGACACGATCATGTCGTTGTATAATCTGCTCTTTTGCCAGCACGGGGCATCCGGATATAACGTGATCTCTCGTCTCATCAAATTTCTGACATTATTATTATTATTATTATTATGGTACATTTATATATTTAGTTTTGTTTGTTTTTGTATTTGTAATGTATTACTTTTACTATTATTGAAATGAATTTAATTATCACATTATATTTTATCCTGTACTGTTGTTCAGTGCTTGGCTGTTATTGGCCGTATCTGGCTGTTGTTAAGCACTTAAATAATTGAATTGAATTGAATTACTGATCTATTATATATATTTATATATTAGTTTAGTCTGTTTTTTGTATATTTATGTATTATCAGTGTTTACCTATCATTGGCTCCTCGCTGTTGGCAAACACTTCAACAAATGAACTGAATTATTATTGCATCTATTCACCATTATTATCATTATTATGAAATAGTTCAGTGGTAATGAAACTGATGATTCCATCACAGCCAGTTGATAAACCATTACATTCTCAAGAAGGTTTCTGTTCATGAAGTTATTTTTCCTGGTATTATTGTTAAACAGGATGTGGGTGTGTGGAATGGATTCAAATGGCTCAGTAAAGTTATAGTTACGGGTTCTTTCAAACATGATAATGAAATTTCGGGTACCATAAAAGACTGAAAACGTCTTGACCATCTGTCTACAAGATTCTGAAGAAATATTAAATCTATTGAGTCATTATTAATATTATTACTAACATTATTTAAAGCAGTGTTTGGTCGTGAGTTGGATTAAGCTGGCGTAGGATAAGGACCAGTGGTGGGGTCTCGTGAAGACTATTCTGAAAGAGACGAAAAATTTATTGATTATCTGAATGGAAGACGCTAATGCAAAGAGTGAGAAGAGCGAAGAATTTATGTCTGTTTGGTTATGGATACATTTGTGCTCTGTTAGTCATATTGACCACGTCAGTGCCATCTGGGAAAACGAATTATATCATTAATGCTATTTGCTAAATGTCTCATTTAGAAGCGGGGAGAAATTGTAAACTTCCTCTCCCCTTCATTTGTTCGGTGATACAGGTTACATAGCAACTAAAAGTACACGGTCAATGCAAGAGTGTGGTATGTGTGACAGTTTGCATATTCGTTTATTATTATAACTACCCTGCAAGACGGAAGTTTCGTAACTGAACTATAAATTTCAAATTGAAATATGTGTAATATTGAGGCCCAAAGTCGGATTGTAAATTCGTAAACAGGATAACCCCATTTTTATAAGTTTTTCAAAGAAAGTGTTCAAAATTGATAACATATTTGGAGGTAATTTGTCCTATAACATACTTTATCTCTGAAAGTATACAAAGGATTTTTATAAAATTTAGCAAATAAACGAAAAGTTAAATTTATTCCTACGTTTATACATTAGGCCAAGAAGATGTGTACAGGAGTGAATTTTGATTTTAGACCTTCTTAATAAAATACCTACTCCTTTATATACAGAAATCAAAAGGAACTTATCGATTTTAATAAAATGGTCTTTTGTATGGAAAACTGATTGTTACGTCACACAAAACATTTATATTACTGAGTTCTGAACTTCCGACTGAAACACTGTTTTGATATAGTGGAAACTGAACAAAGTAACTTCATCGCCCTGATGATGGAGGCAGTATGACCTCTAAAACGTTGGTGGACATCTACCAGACTGCACGGCGCAACAACCCATATATTCAGACTCACCGTTGTGAAAGCCTCAAATCTTACAAAGGCTGTCATGGAGACGCTTGAAAAAAAGAGAATGTCCTACTCATTCTTGACCTCTGCACTAGACGGGGGTGAGTGGTCAGCGTCACGCCCCGGCCGCACTTTACCCTGGGGAAGGGACCACCGGTATCCATTGGATAAGACGGTCGCTGGGGTCCAGAAGAAAAAGTCTCTACTCCTACTAGGGATGAAATCCCGGTCGTCAAGACCGTAGTTTGAACCTATACTGCCTGAGCTACCCCGGTAAGAATAAAGTTTGTCCCACTATACGCCATGTAGGCGTTTGGGGTGAGTGGAGGTATAGCTCCTCTCTTTCTTGACCTCGGCACTAGATGGGGGTGAGTGGTCAGCATCACGCCCCGGCCGGCTTTACCCCCGGGAAAGGACCCCGGTACCCATTGTAGAGGAGGCTGGGTGGGCCCCAGAGCCGGTCTGGACGCAGAGGCTAAAGGTAAAATCCTCAGCCCCCGTCGGGGATCGAACCCCGGCCGTCCAGCCCGTAGCTAGTCATTATACTGACTGAGCTATCCCGGTTCTGATAATAATTATTAGAAAGCACCAACTATGAGGTTCATGGCTAAATTAGGTTTAAAGCACTTGATTGATTAGCCTGATAAGTCATTCTCGCAAGGAACCGAAGATGTAGCTTTCTCATTGCCGCTTTGAATTCCTGATGATCCTGAAGCAATTCATCACTTCGTAACACTCAGATGGCAGTGGTAGAAATAATTACTAACGTCGCGTGTGGAGCGAACAGCTGGCTAACCGGAAAACACATGGCTCGAGGAGGACGAATAGGAGGCAGGAGAAGAAGGGAAAAAAGAAAACAGGAAGAAGAGAGAGACGAATAGGATAGGGTGGAAGAAACTCACGAGAAAGTGAAAAATGAGAAGTATTAGGCGTATCAGGAAGAGAAATCGGATTACAGAGAAATGGGGAGATAAAGTAAGTGGGATATAAAGACGAAAGCCTAAACAAAAGTAGAATAAGAAAGAGGACGATTAGAAAATCGATCGCGACGTTCACTAAAATTCTGAATAAAATAAAGATGCTTATCCTTATCCGACGCCTAAACAGAAGTTTAAAAAAAAACTAAGCTAAACCAATACAATCCAGCCAAACCTAACCTAAGCGAAACTAACACAACCTATTGTAACATGAAGTGACCTGGCGGTACCTAACCTAACCTAACCAAACCCAGAGCGAAATTAGATCAACGAACAGTTAAAGAAAGCGATTTTCAGGCTGTTAATTAACTACCTTGCTACAAAGGACGAATGCCGTTTATTACATCCAAGAAATGTAAACAGACCGTTTCTTTTTATTCATATTAACATAGTTTCAGTCATAGAATGTTATATATAAAGCAAATAATAGAGGAAGAATTATTTTAATTGGCATTGTGAAGCACCATACTTATTCACAACAGAAGTGACAGATGTCTCTGGCCGAAAATACCAGTTAATTTCAACGAAAGAATTAAAAACTACTGGCGACATCAGATATTTTATATATTTGTCTATTTAGTAATCTGTCTCTGTGCTAATTTAACCAGTATATTCATATTATTATTTTGTTACTTTTTAAACAATATAAACTCATTAAATAATTACAATAACATTTGTTATACGAATTATGTAATATCAGAAACTCAGGCAAAATTAAATGTATACTTTCCCTTCAGAATAACTACAAAACATGAGGAGACATAAGATAGAAAGTGGGAAGATTCTACGTGTGGCATAACCTAAACTGCTGGAATAATGTGTGACTGTTACAGTTTCGCAACGCAATGTAAGGTTAAGTATGTTGTCACAACAACAGACAAGTAGACAGACAACCCGCGGGTATTTTACAATGACATTTTACAAAAATAATGTCTTCACGTATAACTCCATCTGTCTAGAGCTTTTCAACTCCCAGACCATCGTCTTGGCACAGAACCTTGGATCTCAGCCGATTTTAACCTTTGCTTATCTCCATATAATAGAGAAAACTTTGTATCAAAAGAGCAAAACGTGCGTCAGGTTTATAATATGTTGTAAGCAACGTTTCCAAATTTATTTCCGACCTCACTTTCAGTACGTACTGGTCAAACGAGACTCCGACGACTGAGAAGAGGCGACATAACTGTTACACTTGTTGTAGAAGACATGCGTTATTTTAGCCCGGAAGGCCAAATAATGGCGGTGTAGCCATTAAACTAACGTCACTAGCAACTTCGTATTGATTTAACCATAAGTAAATTGTGCGGTAAAAACACTATGTACATAAATAAACAGAAAGATGGTGGCATGACTAATCTCATAGTTATCCTGTAGAAACACAGCAGATTTCATTACTATAGCCAGCCAGGAAGTTCTTTAACCCTTTTAAAAGCCCAACTGAAAATACATATCTCACCTGCTTCAACTGTTATTAATTTTCATTTCATTTTTACGGAGTTCGAATGATCTCATTGTTAAACTACGGACTGAAATCCCAAATATGATTTAGATGAGTCGGCACTTTAAGGGGTTAATTTGTCGGTCTATTGTTTCTAAATAGTTGACACTCTCAACAAATTTCTACACTTTCGTTTAGAAAATAGCTAGCCTAAAAATTCCAATGATAAAACATAAAATAAATAAGAGCAGATTAAATTCGGGCAATTTTTTTTATAATTCAGTCTCATATCTAAAAAACATGAAGACAATAAAGCCATAATTTTACTCGTGATTTTATACGTGAATGGAACGTCGTCTCAAATGCCTAGGAAGAAGAGAAATGCATAATGCGAGACTTCACAACTTCGCTGTTGGCTAAATAATAGAGTTTATCAGAGCAAACAGGTTGAGACGGGGATAACATGCAGCACGCATGACAGAAAAGCATGCGAAATGTTAGTTTTACAAGACCTAGTTGTAGATGTGAGTATTTTATTCAAAATGTTGCTTTTATGAACACAGCGAAAAAAACCTTCAGATTCTGTAGAAATCAGGGAATTCGATATAACATGAGGGACTATTAACTACGTTCTCAGGGAGGTACCGCTCCATGGAGTTGGCACTTGGCGTGCGTGACGTACTGATAAATAAAAAAAGTCGACCCTTGTAACTCGATTTTCACTTGCCCGATAAGTTCAGTGATAGCTTCGCGACGATGAACCCCACCAGCGCCACGTAGGACCTTTATGTGGTACTAAACATATCGATTTTACTATATATCACGTGCCTTCTTGTTTTACCTCAGAATGTTGTTCGCTTTGTGTGTAGTTAAAGCCGGCTATCAGTACACCGATGTAACCAAATATTAATTCTCTCGCATTGATCCATCTGCCTATGACTTCACGCCCAAGATGGTAAGTTACAGAAGCGTGTCTTGAAGCACGTATCTACGTGACCTCATTTTCAACTTCATGTTTATTTAATTCTCAGACCAATATTATGATGGGCACTGTGCATTGAGTTTCAGAAGTTGGCTCTATTGCAGTCTCCAACTGATTTGGTTACTGTACTAGCCTCCTGTTCATGAGGTACTGGGTCCGATCCCCAAACGTCACTATTGATAATAAAGAAATTGGAAATTCTGACAACATAATAACCAATCACCTGAAGGTTGGAGTACAGCAAACTTCAAAAACGTAGTGTCCAGTCTGTATCAAATAGTAAATGTCCCACTTGAAAATCGTATAATGAATCAACCATCGTTCAAAATTAGCCAATCGTATATAAATTCTGTTTCACAATTTAAATTTAGTATCACTGATCACGCATTTTTAAATACAAAGTACAATGAGACGAGTCAAATTATTTTAATATAGTATACAATGAGTTTAATCGTTAATAACAAATGAGGAATGTGGAGTAATTTTGTGTGTCTGCTAGGACATTTTATTAGCAATGGTACTAATGCGTTTTCGTGATTTGCTGCGAATAAATTCAAAAGACACCTAAAATACTGTGTCTATGCCTTTATTGACTTATACCAATTTAGGACTGACCAGATCATATGGCGGACATCAAAAGACACTAGCAACTTTTTGCAGGAAACCAAGAGACGTAATTAAATCAAACTTATCCTTTTATAAAGTTTGGTAGGAAAATCCGAAAGGAGTAGGCCATTTGTAAGAGACGGCCATAGCTGCATAGATATTGGTAAGATGACGCAGATTTGATCCATCTGGTAGAGGATATAGACCAGTGGGGTGATTCTGTGGACAATAATAAATATTTAGCTTCTATAAAACGCGGAAAATTTCCAGAATAGCTGAGTGACTATCGACTTTACAAAGAAATCGGTCTAATACATTTTAGAAAAGAAATTTAAATGTACTGAGAGCGCTTTTTAAACACATTGTCGTTAATATTAAGAATCTATAATTACCTTGTTACCTACGGAAAAAAAAACTGTACCAAATTTAATACAAACTGCATACGAAATAAAAACAACTCAACTTAAATTTTAATATACGACCGGAGTTAAAAAAATCCATTAAAACCACAAAATAAACTGCCTCCTTACTAATCTGTTCGGAATGGTCTTCCATTATATGAGCTTTTGTTCGCACAACATCGTCTATCTTTGTTACGCAGAAAGTGTGTGTCTGTAATACAGCGCGTTATTGGATTATATATATTCTAGCAACACATTACTAGCCCCAAAATACTTTAATTTTCATCCTTAATTTTTTAATGAAACACATTTTGACGCGAGAAGTACAAATAAATTCGCCCTTCCCTGCACCCCAGGGTTCAAGTACCTCGATACAATTTATTTTTTCGTTCAAAATTCTGTAAAAGAAACGTCCGTTCCACAAAGTTGCTGAACACGATTATTAAACATTTAGGAAAACGTAGAAACAGTTGTCCAGAGCACGATATAAAAAGTCTTCAGAAGTTGGTGCTTCGATATATGATAGATTTGAATCTGTAATGTCGTAACCGTTGAATCAATCGATTGCTACGAAAAGAAACAGCTGTAACGGCCCTTTCACATCACTGACATCGTATGACTTGGGGTTCACCTTTCCCCCACCCATTGGCACGCAACCGAGAGCAACCGAAATATAGCGGAAAGACCCGATTTGTTCTTTCACTGTCTTCCTAATACGTAAACATAGCTTAGCAAATTCTGTCCATATTCTAAATCAAATACATTCATTCGAAATGTAATTATTGGATAATTTTAATTCAATTATGTGCATCACTAATTATAGTTTGTTAATAATGCGGTGAACTCTGGTGCATAAAAGACAAAAATTAGGCATTAACATCCTCAGAGGCATTTTAACACAAAAATTACGTATTTAGTTATCATTAAATCGAGTATGTTTTAAAAAGGTGAACAGAAGTTGGTCTAATATCACGGGCGATGACCAACACGTTACTAGGCACACAAACCTTAGGCCAAAACTACATTATATTACGGATAAGTGTGTGCGTTTTCCAGGCCTTGAACAAATAACATTATGGATCATAGTATTTTTTTTATTATTTTTTAAATGTACGTGGGGTCATCCAGTTGTGTACACTTATCAAATGAAAGAATATGCACTCAATACAAAATTTGTATTGACGTGTCAGATATAAAATTCTTTTTCATTTAGATGAAAACATGAAGTCTCAAATAGATAAGAATTTTACTTTCGTACTGTTATATATTTGTTTCTTATCACGATATAACAATCGGATATTTGAATCGATCATTAAACGATTGTTCAGACCTATTTTAACATTGATTTCTGCCGCTTTACCCCCGGGAAAGGACCCCTGTACACACCGGATAGGAGGTTGGGTGGACCCTAGAGCCACTCTGGACGTAGAGGCTAGAGGATGAATTCTCTGCCCCTGTCGGGGATAGAACCCCGACCAATAAGCCCGTAGTCACTATATTGACTCAGAAAAGTAGTTACAAGCTAAGGGTTATTAAGTTGGGAATAAATGGTGATAAGTGAAGTGAAGTGTCTTAGTCTCCAAGTGATGAAGGGCTGTAGTTCTTTGGGATAAAATTTTCATGTACTGAGAGCGGACTTTATATTCTACTCTTAAGTATTGTGATTAATTAGTGGATGTGTGTTTTTTTATTGTGTGTCAGATGTTTTATTTTGAGTGTGGTATGTTGTATTGTTGTGTCTCATTGTATTGTTGTGTGAGTGCATCAGTTCATGACGTTTGTAATACATTACAGTTATTGTCTTATGTCTAGGTGGTATTAAGTTCTTTTTTTTTAAGTTAAGTACTTGAGGTTGGATGGTTTTGTAATTTATGAGTTGGTTGATTTTGAGTGGGATGTGTTGTTTTTGTTGTGTCCTTTTTTATTGTTTTGTTCTGTCTCTGTGTTGATGTATCTCATTGTATGTTGTGTCTTATGGTTTTTGTTGTGTCCTTTGTTTATTGTTTTGTTGTGTCTCATTGTGTTGATGTATCCCATTGTTTGTGTGTCATATTGTTTTTGTTGTGTCCTTTTGTTTATTGTTTTGTTCTGTCTCTGTGTTGATGTATCTCATTGTTTATTGTGTCTTATTGTTTTTGTTGTGTCCTTTGTTTATTGTTTTGTTGTGTCTCATTGTGTTGATGTATCCCATTGTTTGGGTGTCATATTGTTTTTGTTGTGTCCTTTTGTTTATTGTTTTGTTCTGTCTCTGTGTTGATGTATCTCATTGTTTATTGTGTCTTATTGTTTTTGTTGTGTCCTTTTGTTTATTGTTTTGTTCTGTCTCATTGTGTTGATGTATCTCATTGTTCTGTTCTGTCTCATTGTTTTGTATGTTATTGTAGGACACTGCCACCGGGTATAAACCCATTTGCAGTCAATAATAAATAATAATAATAATAATAGATACCCAGCTCATGAAGCAATTGTTTATCCTCCCCCCCAAAAAAACTGAGTGGTAACTACGCGTACTGTACCACCTACTTTAACATGTAATAGCTTTGAATTTTCCATATTTAAGAGTTTAAAATTTTCTCAGAATCAAATTGTTTCCTTGTTGATCTTTGCAATGAGATGTGTAGTGTTTTCTTTGAGATAAGATCCGAATTTTTAAGTATTACGTAAATTAGCTTGGAGATTCAGAATAATTATTTTATCATACAATTAACATAAAATCAAAATTCTGCTCTCTGCCCCAATCTTAAAATTCTTATCATCGTAACGTAATTCCTATTCTGTCCTCAACAGAAAGACAAGTAGGCAAAGCCTAGTCACCTTCTAACAAAATAATGTTTTTTTCCCTCAATAAATAAAGTCTCTCTCCCCGTAACTGTTCTCATTCCTCCCACTCTTCAAAAATCCTCCCTCTTCTACCTTTAAAGGGTTAGTTAGACCTATCAGAAACACAATGTGTCCCAAGAAGATGCATGCATGCATTCATTAATTAAAAGTGATAGTGGAACAACGGTTCCGGAGAATTTGACGTAAATACGTCTATACGGAAAGGAAGTTTATATATTGGCTTCATTCTAAATATTTCCTTTATACATGCTTTACAATTGAGTAAATTTTGATTAAGACATTGCTTATTTAACCTGAATTAGTTACGCTTAAGATGGGTCTGTGGTAGCTGAATTTAATGTAATGTAAAGTAATGTAATGTAAGGTAAGGTAAGGTAATGTAAGGTAAGGTAAGGTAAGTATGTAGGTAACCATTGTTGTTTATTTGTTGATAAACATATGATGTTTCCTAGGTAACATAACAATGAAGTTACACTTTTTCGTTTCCCTTTTTCGTTACACATTTTTGCCGATGATACTGACCCTAAAATATAGACGTATTTACGTCAAAAACATTTTTATAAATTAAACTATTACATACGTCAACATTGGCACTTTATGAATTAGCGAATCTAGTATAAGTGTTCTAAATAACCACCATTAGCTTCGTGGCAGAGATGACAGCGGTAAGTATATATCCATAGCAGGAACTTTGCTGACCGCTTGTCAATCAGTTAGTTGCTGACCGCTGTCATCTGCGCCACGAAGCTAACGGTGGTCTTTTTAAAAACTAGACTAGATTCGCTAATTCACTATATGGCGATGATGACATGTATATTGGTTTAGTTTATTAAAATATCTATTTCATTAACTGAATGTATGTATTCATCTGTTTAGAACACATATTTCAAGACCCAAGCAATTCATTGAACTCGGTTTAGAAATGAAAACATTGAAGGCTATGTTTTAATCGTACATATAGGCATGACATTGTAGAACAATAAGAATGACGAATTCTACATACATTTTTTTTTCTTGAAATTATATTCTTGTGAGTAACTAAATTGATTTGATATAAAATGAAGATGAGCAATGCAGACAACGTTTCAAAAATTTATTCCCAGTAAATTTCTCCACGAGAACACGGCGATCGTACGTGTTTTGGTGAATCGGTCACGGCAAGACATTTTGAAACCGCCGAGGCACATCAATTTCCGACAGTCATGGAAAAATAATACAACTAGAATGCAGGAAAGATTTCCATATCTATTGAAAACGCTCTGTTATACTACGCAACAGGCTTCTCTTAATTACTTCATACATATTCCTTTTCAGATATTGCAGTATTTGTTAGTTGGTTCACTAGTTTTGATTTCCAGAGCTTCATTATTAAAGGGACACCCACAACGTCAAAAAGAGGAAACGGGCAATAGTAAGGAGTTACGAAATCTGTTGGTTGGTAGACCGATGAAAACTTCCCTTTAAAAGGAAATATCACTTCTCAGTTCTAAATTATGTGAATTGTAACTCTGTAAGAACGTGAATAAACAGAATTGTATGTTTTATTACACTACGAATCTTTCAAATATTATTCTTTGAAAACAGGATTTTCATTTTCATTATGAAATTCCTGACGGAAACAGCTGCCCGAGAGACTCCTTTATAAGTACAAAGAAACGCAAGAAAATTAGAAAGCGGCGTATTATGTAAAAAAAAAAAGAATAAAGAAAAAAAACAATAGTGCTCGTGAAAAGATAAACATGACCTTACAATTTCACGATTATGTGACATCACAGACCAGCAGTATTGAAATAGTCTCGTATAAAACTCGGGGGCGATGTGATGCTAATTAAGACTAATGAAAACAAAACAAAAAGACTGAAAAATATTTTTAAAAAATGTCGATTGTGATGTTCTGGGCTGTGAAGCCACAATGTCTTGTATGTTTTAACAAGGATTAGGAGAAACGTATTGTGTACATCTTCAGGTTGAGAACGTCAAATCTCAGGAAGTTTTGACAGAATTTAGTAGTATGCTTACAAAAGCATAAATTTTGCTTACAACATTTCAGGTGGCGCTTGAAACAATTCTGCGTAGATGTCAAGTAAATACAATAAATTATTGGAAGAACTACTACGCCTCCTTTTCCTTCAATGCTTTAATGCGCACAGTCAGTCTAGCAGGAAGCATAAATTAATAACTGTACAATTTAAAGATCCACTTCTGTGCAGCAAGGGTAAGACATTTAGTAGGAGAAGAGACGAAATAAGCCCTTTGAAGCCGAAGAGAGTAGATAAAGCGGCACTAATTTTTAAAGCTGAAGTTCGTCCAAATAATATTTAAAATTTCAGTCCGTACCTCGAAGAAAACACAAAACTTCACCATTACAAAGATCAACTGATAAATACTGTTAACAGTGAGAATCAAATGAAACCCGGAAGTACAGAATGCAGAGTTATTAAATGTTAAGGCAGGTGACAAAGTTAGTTTCTACTGGGATTTAAAGGGATAAATGACTGAATGGGTGGGAGGCCTTCTTCAGAAGATAATAATCACTCAGTTAATTAAAAAACCACGCTTTTATAAAACCCTAATATTCACTACCGTGTTCATAAGAGCAACATCGGTTCTTATCCTGAATTGATTGAATCCAGTCCACAAATTCACACCCCCCTGCCGTCTAAGTATGCCTTCAAAGTTGCCTCTTCCTTTCAGATAAGACCAAAATTTTGTACGTATTTCTAATCTACTCCATGCATGCTATATGTCCAGCACAGGTAAATGAAATCCAAACTGCCGTCCTTAAAAGTTACAGAATGTAAAGTTGAGGTCCAGTGGAATATACATATTTTGCAGTAATATTGCATGAGATCGTTGGCCTTAATATTCTCTGATTTCTGAAAAAAAAAGTTGTCAGTGGAACCACGGTTCCGGAGAATTTGACGTAAATACGTCATACATGCTTTACAGTTGAGTAAAGTTTGATTAAGACATTGCTTATTTAACTTGAATTAGTTACGCTTAAGATGGGTCTGTGGTATTTTAATGTAATGAAATGTAATGTAAGGTAATGTAATGTAAGGTAAGGTAATGTAATGAAATGTAATGTAAGGTAAGGTAAGGTAAGGTAATGTAATGAAATGTTTTATAGGTAACAACAATGCCGAGTAAACAGATGACGTTTCCTAGGTAACATAACAATGCAGTTACACTTTTTCCTTTCACTTTTTCGTAACACATTTTCGTTACACATTTTTGCCGAATGACACTGACCATAAAATATAGACGTATTTACGTCAAAAAATTCTGCTATGGATCAGCGAACATCGCTGCATGAATTAGAAAAGCATATCCTTGTATTTTGTTAAGAATCGTAGTAGGGAAAACGGGGTTACATTGCAACTAGGGACGAACGTTGTTCTTGTTAAGAACTCTGTTAAACGTAGTTTTAAGTAAGACTTCTTTCTGCTTCCTCTGCCAATCATTTGCGTAAGGCGATCGGTTTAGTCAACAACATTCTCGTTAGGGTACGGCGTAATATGTGCTAAGAATGACCCAGCAATTTATGAAAAATATCACGCTAATTCCACTCGAAAATGCGCCACTATAAACGGGTTCATGCATATCAGGAATCTATGTAACAAGTGAACGATATAATGTTTTCACGGCGGTGAGTCCGAAGTTTTCTGTCTTCTGGGTTGTTTCGCCGTCTAGCCTGATGATGGAGGCAGCAAGGACCTCTGAAACGTCGGTAAACTTCTACCCGACTAGACGGCGCAGAAACCCAGAACACAGCCATCTTCCTACGTTGTTGCAACATGAATCACTCTCTAGGTAATTTACAGCAATTATATATTTTTTTTCGCAATGTTACTACTTGAATACTATTCTAATATAATCGTTAAAATTTTTGTATATGCCCACAAAGAATATGTGATTCATATACATCACTAGTGTTACTATAATTGCTAAACATAACTGATAAAATCAAATCTGAAACATGTTGCAACGTACCCCGTCCTCCCCTACCAAATAGAGAAATGTTCCGATAAAAATTTTAGATATATATATTTCACGTAATGTAATTATTCCAATAATCTATAGACTGTGATGAGTTGCTTTTCTATAAAAATTTTAAAAAAAAATTGGCCTTCATACAGATGTATTAGGTTTTATATGAACACGATAAAAAGTAGAATAAATTTCGCCTACAAGGTCAAAGTCCGTAATTAAATATTGTAATATGAGGTCACACAGGACGGACGGACCGACGGACACAACCTCGCCATTATAATTTTATACATTTAGTACAAAGAATGTTGTATCTACTTACATATCTGTCGCTTCCTCAGTACAACTGTTATCACCAAAAAGTATCCGACCAATACATATCTCGCATTGAGATTTGGAAAATAAAGATTTTTTTTTTTTTTTTTTTTTTTTTTAGGAATTCAGGTGCATCTATCACCTGTTCATCTCCCAGTGTTGTAGAGGATCTAATCTCAATGTTATCATAAACTGCGTAGCTTATTTGATCAACTTGAAACCATAACTAGAAAAAAGAGATAAGAATGATTACGTTCATAAATTATTTTGTGATACTTTCTTTCAGTTAGCTTGGTTACTTTGTAGAGTGAAGTTGGTTTCTAGTGTCGACTACTACGCAAGAAGAAGAAGAAGAAGAAGACTGAAAACTGCTAGAATCTCACAAAATTTCGTCAATTGTTTGCTCAAGATATGTTTTGCGTTTAGCTTTTATCAGAAAGAAAAGTAGTGAAGGCATAGAAAGACAATTGTGGCGAAACGTGTGAAAATCACTTTAATGTATTTCAAACACGATAAATGTTTTCATGCGTCTGAAGAAATTATTATATGATTGCATGGCAAATAGTATGATTAGATACAGTCTAAAAAATAAACTGGATTCATCTCATAAGCACTACGTAACGGAGTACATTTCAAAGTAGTTGCCCGGAAGTGGATATTAAAGACGGTGCGTATTTCCAGTTCTTACTATCTTAATTAATCTAACGACGCCTCCTGAACTGTGTATGTTAGCTAACATGAATGTATTAATTCTTGAGTTATTGAACAAATCTTTTAAGTGCATTGGTAACATAGTCAGCTTCAGCCCAAATGTACATTATCGTGTTCACAAAAATCCTGCTACTGAACCATATAATTTTTCACACAAATAAGTCCAAATCCTCTCATTATATTTCTTTAAGTCAGATCATAATACCATCCTCCTAGATCTGCGAACTAGTTTTTCTCTTCTGATTCCCGGATTAAAATTTCACAACTTAAATTTGAAATTTGTTTTGATGTGATATATATATTTAACGAAATAACATGTAAAAAATTATTACCAAATTATACAGACAAGTACACAGCAAACAAAATACGATCTGCTAAACATTCGTTAGCTAATGTTAGTGCTTACAATCTGCCCACAGAATTCAGCACAAGAAGAATAAATTTAAATAATAAATGTTAATATTTTTGTCACTTCAAATTAGAAAATTATATGTACCTAAAAGTGTGTCAATTCTTGATAACATGTCTAGAGTAGTCAATAAATCGGCCTTCAAGGAAAATTTAATCTGCATATACTCGCTAACCTTAAACAGTATACCTTGTATATTCTATGTTAAAAAAATTTTACACCTAAGATGGCTGTCTTCTGAGTTGTAGGGCCGTGTAGTCTAGTAGACGTTTACCAGATGAGTACTCACCGCCCTGATGATGGACGCAGCAAGGACTTCTGAAACATTGGTAAACTTATACCAGACTACATGGCACTACACACCAGGAGACAGCCATCTTCGGATTCAGCGCCGTTAAAACCTCAAATCGTACGTAATGTTTACACCTAATTTCTACCACAAGACCTCAGTACAAGACATCAAATTATAATTTACGTCTTCAATAAATAAACATGCATAAAGATCTGTGGCACACGAGTTTGCAAATAATTTTTTAAAATATGTGACAGACTAATGCATTTGAGTTCGATTCTTTCATTATCTTTCTGAATTCGTTCCTAAACCAACTAACAATTTGGAAAAAAAAAAATACTTAGACCCATTGTATCTTCCAAGATGTATGGACAGACATCCAATGACATCCCAATTATACAAGTTTTCAAGTGGAAATAGTCAACTTTAAAATCCATCAAAGTCTTCAATATTATGACAACATACACCAGTCGACATCCCAAGATCACAAGATCATGTTTTTTCTCTCTCTTTGCTTCAGATACAAAAGAACGGACAGTCATCAGTGGAATGATTATGAAGTTACTGGCACAGAGACGCCTTCAAGCGTTCATTGCAGTAATTATTGTGTTACTCATTGTCACATTTTATGTACTGCAACCACCGTCTCCAAAGAAAATATTTCTTCCATACGATTCTGAACTATTTGCAAAAATCGAAGGAAGTATTTTTGAAGGATTCGATAATAATACAGGAACACCAGATGGCACCAACATCGTTCCAAACTACGTGCACTTCATATTTTTTGAAAAAAGTTATATAACATACGTTACCGCAGTATGTGTATTGGCAGCGTTCAAGAATCAACGGCCAGATAAAATATTCTTTCACACAAATGTAGAAGAATTCACTGGGCCTCACTGGTTGAAGATACGGGATACTTTAGGTTCTGTGTTACAAATAAGGCATATTGATATGCCTACAACTATATTTGGACAGAAGCTGAGAAAAGAATGGCTTCCCTGGCACGCCGGTGACGTCACTAGAATCAGAGTCCTTATGCAATATGGTGGGATATTTTTAGATAATGATTCCTACATTGTTCGCAGTTTAGATGTATTCCGCAAATATGAAATGACAATTGGAATCACTGATTTTGATTATCTAGGTACACAAGTTTTCATAGCTCACAAGGATGCGAGGTTCTTAAAACTCTGGTTAGAATCTTACAGAATATATCACCCTGAAGACTGGTATATGAACGCTGGTGAAAAGCCAATGAGGGAAATTTTGGCTTTCAGACCGGAACTCGTACACACTGTGAAGATTCTGTTGGGTGTTCATGGACTTACTGATAGGCTATATACCTGGGACACGTGGAGAAACTGGAGAAAATATTACAGTATACACCTCGTCATTAGGCTCAGGAGAGATGTTGAGACATGGTGGCATTACCTACTGTGGCCAAGTATTGATGAAACGAACATATGTCAGTATGACAAACCGTTCGGAGAAATGGCAAGAGAAGTGTACTCAGAATTTTGTCAGAAACAACACAATGTTACATAATACTACATATCATTTCATAGAGAAAGTTTTTGAAATGATTCACTTCAACAGTTCGCCGACAGTGATGTGTTCTAGTGCTACTGAAAGAGATTTTAAGACTATTTAGTGAAAATAAAAGTGTATTGTTCGTTGTCAGTTGTGCATTTACGAAGTTCAGAATGTTTGTCACCCTAAAAGCTGATACTTACGATGTTACGCAAGGTACATCTCACTTCGTGGTCTGCATTGATTTGGTGTGAGAAGATTAAATAAATTAAGAATGTGTTCGCCAGCTTTCAATAGTATAAATTATACGTTATTAATTGTTTGTAACTACTTGTGATGCGTAAAGAATCCTTCCTATGGAAGGTAATTATGTGATTTTATTAAAAAAATTATTTACAACAATTCTGGGGACCCTATAATGAATAGTTTTGTGATTACCTCTGAAAAAAATACATTCATCACCACATCCAGGCTCTCATTCCGATATCTTATCTTATAGCTTATCATGAACCAACTCAGAAGACACCCTTCGTGTGACGTAATACAGGCTAGGTGGTACAGTATCGAAAATCGATTATAATGTAAGTGGGAGTAATATAAATGTTGGTGCAGACTGTGAATACAAATCGATCTGTAGGACCCTGAACTTAGTTTCTTTAGAGATTGATAAAGACATAAATGGGCATTACAGATATGTTTTATCACCTTCTACCAGTTGCAAGTTTTTTCATCTGTTCACTTGGTCCAACCTCCCTTATGTAACTCTCCTGTTCAATGGCTGTTCTCAATTTTTTGTTCTAGTCGGTTTGTACCTCAAAATTTATTATGGAAGTAAGTTTTTCTGAATTTTGTCAACGTGTCAAATCATTGGGATTCGAGGTTTTAGCAGCGGTGAGGATGACTGTTATTATTATTATTATTATCCCATCTATTCACCACTTTATGGGGTATGTACTTCATGTATCCGAGACAGACCTTGTCCCTAAGGTACATAGGGCAGCAGCTATTTCCGGGATCCATATTGTTTTTAGTAAGTGCCACATGTATTATATAATTTTATTTTCTGAAAGCATCTTCCGAATGATGTATGAAGATCCCAAAATTGCGGTCTTCTGCAGTTCCCTGATGTCGTGTTCGCCCGGGATGTTGGCCAAATATTTTCTGAGTGACTTATTATTATTATTATTATTATAAATAAATGAATTGAATTGAATTATGTTATTCCGGGCTTTAGTGCCGTGTAGACTCGTCGGTCAATACGGTGCTAAATCCCAGAACAACATAATCAAGTTAAACGAAGTTTATTTCAGTAGTCAACATTTTACATAACGCAGATTTGCTATTAATTTTACTCAAAATGTCCTCTGCTCTTTCGGTGCCCTTCAGATATATAGGATTGCAACACATTTCGTTTTATAACAACATCAAGATATTGAAATAAAGAAATGGTAAGGCACCATAAGGAAATTATTTTATTTCAAGCACAATACCCTTTTTGACACTGTAATTACCTGGTTGATATACGCTTGGTCATTGACTCACTTAACGACTGAACTCTTTCAATGGTTTACTGACACAGTCGCATGTTCACCAATGGACCCACAGGAAACGAATCAAAATTCCCTTTTCACCAAACGAAACACATCGTGAAGCTACACGCAAATTTCACCAGTCAGGCACTATACCGATCACACCATTTTATAGTTTCATATGTGACAAATCATTTATTTTTTATAAACATATAATGTTGGAAATATGACAAAAATCCATATAATTTCAACGTTTCAAATAATGAACGAAAGGAAATATTTTCATAAAATCAAACCCAATTCACGAAATACAAGCTGTTTTAAAAAACATAAATTCTCAAGTCAAAGTAAACTAACGACAGTTGGTAGAATGATAACACGAAGCCAGGTGTCTCATTGAAATGCTACACGGAAAAATATTAACATAACCATGTTTCCACAGCTCAAATACAGTCAGGATATTTGGGGGCTCTGTTTGGGGAACGTCACGACGTGGAACAGCCTTCCCGACATACGAAGCCACTGCGTTGGTTGCCGCATTGCTAATCCCAACAGCCCAGCCGCAAAATATCCTCATTAAACGTAAGATACAGATAAAGATTTAAGCATATTATAATTTGGAGTATGCAGATTTTCCAAGCAGGCCTCAGTTGGTTTGGATATGAAACGCCTCATTGGCTTTGGTGTAAAAGCAAAGAAAGGCGAATGGTTATGTGACGACAGTAGTATTATTGGTTCAACGCAACGCTTTACTATACAATCTCGCCATTCTGTTTGTTAGCTACAGACGTCAGCGCCATCATAAAATAGATAACCACTGGACTTTGTCGAAATATAATAAATTTCACGCATAAAATATATCAGAGCTAAAGAACCTTACACTATAATGCTTAAATTACTGTTTTAATTTTCTCACATAAAAACTACACAAAACATGTTTTAAACAAGCATCACTGCTCGCACAGGCTACAATTTGTTACGTATGATTTTCAGGAGGCGCATAAAAATATATTTTAAGTATATGCAAAACAATTATTGTATTGATTATGATCGCTTACAGAATTTAGTATTTGCCCCCAAACGCCAAGTTTCGTCAATTTAATTTAGTATTTTCAGGGCCGAAATATCAGGGCAGATGGATGGACTAACAAAAAATCATGTTTATCTCATAAACTTTAAATGAAGGATATATCAAACGTCATTCTATAAAATCCATTATTTCGTTGTCATTAGCAAATATAAATATTACAGTAAATTGCTTGTTGTGAAGCAACCGTCACAATGAGCTCCGCCTGTCTGTACGGACGCTGTCACTCTATGTAAAAGACGACGACGATAAGTGAAAGGATTCCGGAAATCGATACAATAGTCGTCAAATAAATGAATTCAGTATGGGAAATTTTAATTCCCTTTTAAGAAAAATAAATATATTAAGTGTGACTTCGTGAGGATGCAAAAGTTATCGTCTTTCTCGGCAGAATCTTGAAGTTTTGAGTGTTGATATGTGGAAACGTAAACATAAACTGCAAATTAAACCTCGTTTTATCTCTGTAATCTTTGCCTGGTACGAGGTAAATTGAGAAAGAAATTCTAGTTTACTCTAAAACAAATTCTGACAGATCTTAAAACCTTGTATACCGTGCAGTGCCACTGATGATGACATCTTGAGATCGAAACGCATTTGGCATTAGTGTCCTTTCAAGTGTAAACAGTTTAGATTGTATGCATGATTTTAAATCTTGACAGAACTAAATAAGATGGAGTATATAATTAAACAATATAAACGTTTGATCATTTCTACCTGCTTGGTTTCCACTGACTTTGAGCAGTGATAATTATAAACCACGTTTAACATTGCTGCTCCATTAACAGAATTTACCACAGAAGAATTACAACGTGTGATATGATTTCTGTGGCCAGAGGTTGTGGAAACTAGTTAAATTTTCTAACGCACAAAGTCCGACGAGGCAATAATTGTGTGACTCAGATGAAAGTTTAAGAGGTGGTGAAAATATTCAGAGGGGAGGGAACGAGTGTTGTTAATGATTTGCGTTCTGGAAGGTTTCAGGATTTGTTACATTAGGAATATTAGCTTTTGTTCTGAAAACGGTGCACTATAAATTCTTATACTTATTAATGTTATCTTCATCAAGGTAAGATAAGTGATTTGATAAGAAATCGGAAACATGTTATCATGGATATGACGCTGTTTGAGCTAAATTTAGACAAATGATATGGTGATATGGTGAACTAAAACTTGCAAAATTCTATTCATTATCGCTGATAAATCTATGATGTCTTTCCACGTGTAGGATTTGAGGTTCTTACGGCGGTGAGTCTGAAGATGGCTGTCTACTGGGTTGTTGGGTCGTGTAGTATGGTAAAAGTTTACCGACGTTTCAGATATCGTTGCTGCCTCCGGGAGCCCTGATGATGGAGGAATTTGTAGGCATATTTTTTCTGTATTTCTTAAGTGTGTTCTGTTTTTTCAGATATAACTGATGCTGACTTCAATGATAACAAGAAGGCAACTATGTCGGGCTGGTCTAGTTGTAATTATATTTCTGATTGTTTTACTACTTTCATGGAAAGGTAGCAGCGAAACAAAACCACAATCTCGACCCTATGATCCTGACCTGTTTGCTAAAGTAGATGGAAGTATATTTGAAGGATTTGACAACGAAACGGGGACAAGTGATGGTTCGACCATAGTCCCAAATCACGTACATTTTCTGTTCTTCGACAAAACTTACATTCCATACGTACATGCCGTGTGTGTGTTAGCAGCATTTAAAAATCAACAACCAGAAAAAATAATCTTTCATACAAATGTCATAGAATTTACTGGAACACACTGGATCAAAATAAGAGACACTTTGGGTTCTGTTTTGGAGATTAGGAACATCACGTTACCAAATGAAATATTTGGACAAAAATTTAGTAAAAATTTTCACCTCTGGCATGCTAGTGACGTCACAAGAATAAGAATCCTCATGGAACATGGAGGAATATTCGTTGACAATGATTCTTATATTGTACGTAGCTTAGATCCGTTCAGAAAATACGAAATGGCAATTGGAATTACTGACGGTAATAAGACAGGGACACAAGTTTTAATAGCAAATAAAGATGCAAGATTTTTAAAACTCTGGCTAGAATTATACAGAGATTACAAACCGGATGACTGGTATTACAACGCTGGTGAGAAACCTGTGGAGGAAGTTTTGAGATACAGACCCGAATTGGTTCATGCAGTAAAAACTCTGTTTGGGGTGCACACTCTAAGTGACAGGCTTTATATATGGGACAGGTGGGAGACCTGGAAGAAATATTACAGCATTCACCTCATAATCAGACATCGGAATTACATGGACACAATATGGAACAATTACCGATGGCCTGATTTAGACGAAACGAATATCTGTGATTACCCTAAACCCTTTGGAGTAATGGCAAGAGAAATTTATTCTGACTTTTGTCGTAAAATGAATTAAATATTTTTAAAAAGTAAAGATTAATACTATGATGAATGAACGAATTTGTATTCTTTCAAAGATTGTTATTAATGACCATTTATAAAACAAATAATCCATTATGATTATAAGATAATATGTAGAGAAAGTTGCATAAATTCCAGGAAAATCGCAGCTCTGCTAAAAGTTGTATCTAAAATAAAGGTAAAAAAGTAATTCCATCAAATTTGTGCGAACTGAGAGTGTAACTATTATTTACGTGGGAAAAATGTTATTACCTAGTACCAGTTGATTCTCGGTTTATTATTACATGTGGCGAAATAGACATTTATAATTTATCTTTGTTCATTCTGTAAATTTTGTCAATGAATACATACAAACTATTCGCTTCAAGTGTAAGAAGAAAAAATATTTCAATTTTTGACACTGTCAGATACCATACATTTAAAAGCATACAAAGAGAATTACATTATTCGTGGCATGGATTGATATTGTTTTATTTAACGACACTTTCCCATTTCATAAACTCCGGCAATAAGCAGCTCTATCATAAGTTGTCTGGATATCGGGTAAAAAGATAATTTATGATAATGTAGACAGAGTATGAAAGTAATTGTGGCCTATGTTAATTAACTATTTCATTATTTTTCTGGACAGACTGAGAAAAACGACAAAATCCCTCAGACTGGACGGCCAGTTTCGAGTTCAGTATCCTGAACTGTGGCTTCCATGATACAAATAAAAAGTTCTAACCATTTCAACCGGAAAATTTAGTCCTGACATGGAAAGGGTTAATAACATTTTAATACGATTTATAATGTGGTTAGTTTTTTGTGGGCCCCAAATCGGCCTGTAATGCTTATGTCGCTAACAACTATTTAGATATTACGTTTCATAAAAAGTTTAACCCGCGTACATGGATAGATGTTTGTCGGTCATGCTATAGGACAAATGATGCTGTGAAGTGAGATGCTGTAGTTCAGTGCAACACTGACAGATGGCACGTTTCGTAATGTTTTTCTAGAAATCAATTTCGACGAAGTGGACTTGCCATACAGAGACAAATTCGCGTGATGTGAACATGATTGAGAAGTATTGTGAACAAGTTTACGAGAAGAAAGCCACATACAGACGTATAAAATTGATGACAATGTAGAAAGAGCAGTGAAAGGACATCGGGTGAAGGAATCAGAACACTTCTACGGACACCGGATAGAAAAACTCGTCTTGTTGTATGATAAATGACTTCATTCTCACAAAGACGCGCATAATTATGTTTTATTATCCATATCAAAGATTCAATGAGTCACTTCACACTTCTAAACATACTTTTTGAATATCTAGACCCAAGAAGTGGAATTTACAGGAGAAAAGAGAAAATATGAGCTGGTAATGTAGTATACATGGGAGATATAAGAAATTCAAGAAAATGACAGTCAGAAACCGAAGGAACGAATCCACTGAGAAGACACGAGCATAAATGAGAGAGAGAAAAACTTAAAAATGGACAAAATACGTGGGAAAGGTGTGGATTGGTTTAATTGTTTCATGAAAGAGGCTTACTGTAAGGCTAGCTGAGAGACTGTTCTCAAGAAGCACCCTATTCCTTGGAATTGGTTGTTCACAACATTTACACATACAGAATTGTTTCCTATAATTGAAGGTACAAAGAATGTTACTGTAGTAACATAACGCATAAGACCCTGAACAGATTTCAGTAACATTTGATTCATCGAATCAGATCTTACGTAGTAGTAATATACACAAAATTGTAGTTGGGGGGGGGGTGCAGAGATTCCCATTGGAAATCACAATAATGGCGGCACGATTCCCTGATTTTACATTCACGGAGCAGTACACCTTGTACTACTGACAAGTGGGGATGGTTCTTCAGGGGGTGGGTTTGGACGTACGTGTCTGCAGGGTGGTCTCAAAGGTTCACCCCCTTCATCCCCCTGGCTTCCAAGCACAGACGTTTTGAGACGTGGTGTCAGCTCTGGGCTAGAGAAGGGTGCTGGTTCAGCCCAATGAACAAGTACAAAGTCTGCACTTTTCAATCCCAGAGCTAATCAGACGAATCGTTGTCGGAGAACGCTCAGTGTCCCCAAATGATGGACTGCGCATGACATCATCTTTTATCATAATGATCAGTTTGATTTAATTAGTAATGTAGAGAATTATTATCGAAGTAAGCTAAAATCTGTTTACGCAATTTATCATCACGTCTATAGAAGCAGCTTAAGCTAAAATCGTTTGAAAATTTTAAATAAACAACGAAATTTATTTTTAGTGAGAACGTTAGTCATTTAGTCCTTCAGTCCTGACCCATTAATCCCATTTATTACTCCCTGGGTTAACATTCACCGTTACGTGATTATGTGAAAATCTGTTCAAGACCCAAAAATTTTCCTACCAAGAATTTAGTACTTACTAAACTCTGTACTATCTAGCTTTTAAGACTTCTTTCTCAAAAGAGCATACATAAGAAGTGCTTCCTCCAACTTGCATCACCGTTTCGTCCCAGGTATGACGTCAAGACTCTGACAGGCTCCAGCTATTCCCACGCGTTCTCCTCTCCATCTGTGCCCGCATAAAAGCAGTCAGTCGCTTTACAAAAATGGACGAATAACTCACGCACTTTAGCACCATTTCTTCCCTCTGAACAGTCATTTAACAGCACGAAGCACTTCAAATGATGGTTATTTCCTCTTCCCCGTCAATTTACCTTTCACAACTTCAAAGTACGTAACAGGTAGGAGAATATAAATGGACATTATTGATCCAGAATAGAAATATAACTAACTCAGCATTTCAACTGTCTTTTAAATATAACGGAATAATATACAGGGTGATTCAAAAGGTTAGGGCCAAACTGAAGGAGCGTATAGAGGGACTCGAGAAAAACTTTCGAATAGGAATCCATGTCCTCCGAAGTTATCCTGAATCAGTCGAGGCCATTGAAGGCAGGGAAGTCTGATAATACACCGCTGAAATAATTTGGTTTATAAGATTGCTAATGTAATCCTTGTACATTAATTATTATTATTATTATTAGTGTTCTGTCTGAGGACAGGTCCATATGAACAGGATCCTTCCATCCTTTTCTCGGACTGGGACCTGTTCATATACGTTCTTGGCAGATGATCCAGAAGTGGTTTGCCATTGCCTTCTTCTGTGTGTGAATGGAGTAATTGTTGGGATGACACGGAGGAAAACTCCGTGTTGCCTAGACCACGGCCTTGCCCAACACAAGTTATAAATTCGGGCACATTAATAAAAAAACAAAATTAAGCTAGTAGGAGAATAGCATTGGCAGCAGAAACACATCTGACAGAGGGACTGGCCTTGAAATTACGTTGTACAGTAAAGGTAGAGTAGTCTCTGATAAACCTAGTGGGTATGCAGAGACTAACTCTATCAAAAACAGATAAGAAACTAATTTTGCCTTTAAAAAAATCAACGAGGAAAAGCGCATACAAAAACCTCATCCTTAAATGCAACGATAAAAAATGTAATCTGACTAATATATCATCATAATTATAGGCACAGACGCCATTAAAAAATCTAGTGTAACATAGAGCTACAAATTTCCTTTGGATCCTTTCCAGTTTAAGGGAGTTAGTGTTAGTAACAGATTTCCAAACAACGGATGCATACTCAATTTTGGAACGGACTAAAGTACTGTGCAAAACCAAAAGGCTATCAACAGTGGAGAAGGAAGAAGTAATGTACTGAATCAAACCAAGCATTTTTATGCTTTGTGAAAATAAAGCTTACAGTCCAATAGAACACCGAGATCTTTAACACAATGAGAGCGTGCCACCAGGTTGTTACACAATTTGTAATTAAAGTAAATACTGAAGATTTCTGTCTTCTGTGTAGTCTGGTAGATGTTTGCCAACGTTTTAGAGGTCATACTGCCTCCGTCATCAGGGCGATCGTAAACATCGACAAATCTTCATACTCACCGCTGTGAAAACCTCAAATCTTACAAAGTAAATACTGTTTGTCTTTCGGGTGAATGACATAACAGTCGTTTTACTTAAATTAAGTTGCATCCCATTCAAAAGTAACCAATTTTGCACTGAATAATAATAATAATAATAATAATAATAATAACTAAACGTCTTCCACTAAATGCAATTATAGTTGTTGGTATTTCTTTTTAAACAATAATCATCGTTTTTTTGTTTATTCATTTTCTTTGCTGACTGTATTTTATTTTATCTTATTTTGTGGTATTAATTTTATAAGTTCGTTCTGTTTTGTTTTATTTAGTATTTTTATTTGAATTATTTACTTAGGTATATTTAGTTTATTACTGATTATTATTTTGTAATAAATTAACATTGATATTTATATATTTAGTTTATTGTTTGTTTGATTTTGTATTTGTAATGTTTTATTTTCATTATTATAGAAATTAATGTTATTATTGTATTATATTTCATCCTTTACTGTTGTTTAGTGCTTGACTGTTATTGGCCTTATCTGGCTGTTGTCAAACACTTAAATAAATTAATTGAATTGAATTATTATTATTATTTATTTAGTATAATATTCCTTCTCGAAGGTATCACCACCTTGTCGAAGGCAATCTGCCGGGTGAGGAGGCTTGCGTGCTCAAATGACCCTTAGGGCTATGCCGGCCTGAGCTTCGGCTCATGGTAGGGTCACCCAAGCCGGACAGGTCTAAGGAGATGCGCTAGACTAAGAGTGATACCCTGGTCCTCCAGGTTGGGGGTTGGGTGTAGGGCTAACAACCTTTCACCTTTAAAAAAAAATATGTGTTACGAAAAAATCAACCAAGCCTCGGATCAGGACGGACTCTTTGGCACGACCACGGCAATTGAAAAAGGACATGAGATTTGGTACCTGGAACATTAGGAGCCTCTATAGGGCTGGGGCACTGAAATCAGTGTGTAGGGAATTAGGGAATTATAAGTTAGACTTAGTGGCAGTGCAGGAAGTGCGATGGGAGGGGGAGGGCACGATCCCAGTGGACAATTTTACATTTTTCTATGGAAAGGGGAATGACAATCATCAGCTAGGGACGGGTTTTTTTGTTCATAGCAGAATTAGGGCAGCAGTTAAGAGAGTAGAATTTGTTAGTGACAGGTTGTCTTACGTAATTTTGGAAGGACGTTGGTGCGACATCATTGTCCTTAATGTTCATGCCCCAACTGAAGACAAAAGCGATGATATCAAGGATAGCTTTTATGAAGAATTGGAATCAGTATTTGATACATTTGGCAAGTATCACATGAAAATTCTGCTAGGAGATTTCAATGCAAAAATTGGGAGGGAGGATGTCTTCAAACCCACAATAGGCAGCGAGAGTCTCCATGCACTTAGTAATGATAATGGCGTCAGAGCAGTGACCTTCGCTACGTCAAAAGATTTAATTGTAAAAAGTACAAAATTTCCACACCGTGATGTTCATAAATACACTTGGACTTCCCCAGATGGCAGAACACACAATCAAATAGATCATGTTTTAGTAGATAAGAGAAGGCAGACAAATGTAATTGATGTGAGATCATTCAGAGGAGCAGATTGCGACACTGATCATTATCTGGTGGTAGCAAAAGTGAGGGAGCGGCTTTCAGTAAGTAGACGAACTAAACAAAATTTTGACACAGAAAGATTTGATTTGAAAAAATTAAGTGAGGGAGAGGCAAAGGAACAATATCAAGTTGAAATTTCGAATAGGTTTCAAATTTTAGAGACAAATGAGGATAATGAAAGTGTGGACATCAACAGGGAGTGGGAAAATGTCAGAAACTGCATCAAAATTTCAGCAAAAGAGAAACTAGGATACTACAGGAGAAAGCAAAATAAACCGTGGTTTGATGAGGAATGTTCAAAATTAATAGATCGAAGGAAGCAAACAAAATTTCAATGGTTGCAGAACCCAAACAAAACAAATGCGGATAATCTATGTAACGTGAGACGTGAGGCTAGTAGAACCTTTAGGACTAAGAAAAGGGAATACCTGAAGGGCAAAATTGCTGAACTTGAGACAAATAATAAGGAAAAAAACATCAGAGACCTGTACAGAGGCATTAATAACTTTAAGAAAGGATATCAACCCCAGACCAATTTGGTAAAGGATGATAGTGGCAAGTTGCTTGCAGATCCAATAAAAATTGTGAATAGGTGGAAAAATTTCTTTAGCGAGCTCTTAAATGTTCATGATACTGGTGATATTAGACAGATTAAAATGCATACAGCTGAACTGTTGGTGCCAGAACCTAGCTTAGATGAAGTGGAACTAGCCATTGGGAAGTTGAAAAGTTATAAATCTCCAGGAATTGATCAGATTCCGGCCGAATTAATTAAAGCAGGTGGCAAAGGGTTGCATATGAGGATCCATAAGCTTATTCAGTTAATTTGGGATAAGGAAGAGATGCCACATCAATGGAAGGAATCCATAATTATTCCTATTTATAAGAAGGGGGACAAGACTGAGTGTGGTAATTACCGAGGAATATCGCTGCTATCAACCTCATACAAAATTCTATCCAACATTCTTTTGGCAAGATTAACCCCATATGCGAATGAAACTATTGGGGATCATCAGTGTGGGTTCAGACGAAACAGATCAACGATTGATCAGATCTTTTGCATTCGTCAGATACTAGAGAAAAAATGGGAGTTCGGTGGGACTGTACATCAGTTATTTATAGATTTCAAAAAAGCCTATGACTCTGTGAAGAGAGAAGTGCTATATAATATTCTTATTGAATTTGGTATACCAAAGAAGCTAGTGGGTCTAATAAAAATGTGCTTAAATGAAACCTGCAGCAAAATTCGAGTAGGTAAATATGTATCTGAGACATTCCTCATCAAGAACGGTCTAAAACAAGGAGATGCTTTGTCTCCCTTGCTCTTTAACTTTGCGCTAGAATACGCCATCAGGAAGGTCCAAGGTAGGCAGGAGGGTTTGCAATTGAACGGGACACATCAGCTATTGGCATATGCTGATGATGTTAATTTATTGGGGGACGATATAAATACAATAAAGAGGAACGCAGAAGTTTTACTAGAGGCTGGTAGACAAGTGGGGCTGGAAGTAAATTCAGAAAAAACTAAGTACATGTTAGTATCTCGTCATCAGAAGACAGGCGGGCAAAATTATCTTAGGGTAGCTAATAAATCCTTTGAAAGGGTTACAAAGTTCAAATATTTGGGAACAACAATAACAAATCAAAATGATACTTGTGAGGAAGTTAGGAGGAGACTAAATTCCGGAAATGCTTGCTACTTCTCAGTCCAAAATATTTTGTCTTCCCGTCTGATTTCTAAGAACCTGAAAATTAAAGTATACAAAACAATAATCTTGCCTGTTGTTTTGTATGGGTGCGAAACATGGTCTCTCACTCAGAGGGAGGAACACAGATTGCAGGTGTTTGAGAATCGGGTGTTGAGGAGGATATTTGGGCCTAGGAGGGAAGACGATGGGGCGTGGAGAAAACTGCACAATGACGAGCTTAAAAATCTGTACTGCTCCCCCAGTATTGTGAGGGTGATTAAGTCGAGAAGGGTGAGATGGGCGGGACATGTAGCGCGCATGGATGGGACAAGAGGTGTGCACCGGGTACTGGTTGGGAAACCTGAAGGGAAGAGACCGCTGGGGAGACCTAGACGTAGATGGGAGGATAATCTCAGGCGGGATCTATGGGAGATAGGAGTTGAAGGAAACTGGATTTTGTTGGCCCAGGACAGGGTCCGGTGGAGGGCTTTGGTTAATTCGGTGATGAACCTTCGGGTTCGGTAAGCCATCTAGTTAGTTAGTTTAGTTAGTTAGTATAATATTTTATTTTGTATGTTGTTTGTCCAAAATTGAACTGATTTTAATTTAATTTTTAATTTACTTATCGATAACAATTAGCTCATTTACTTATTAATTATTTTGCAATAAATTAATATTGTACTTTATATATTCAGTTCATTGTTTGTTTGTTTTAGTATTGTAATATTTGTATTGTTGTTAGTGCTTGGCTGTTATTGGCCTTCTTGGCTGTTGTCAAGCACTTTAATAAATGAATTGAATTGAACTGAATTTCCATACGTTTTTTGGAAGTGGATATTTCACGATTATATATTTGTGTTATTAAATGTACAATAGATCTTCCTGTTCAAGCAGACCGAAATCGCCATACAAGAACAAGGAAATATTACCATACATGCACTAATACAAGCACTTATATTTGCCACACTTTTACCTACTCTCTATTCTATAGACATAAAAATTAGAGTTGATAAAACAAATAAGAATCACCAAGCCTGTGGAATTCACTGATAAGATAAAATGGTAAGCTTATTTTGAAATATAACTTTATAAAGTGATAAATTTTGTAAAGAAACTGGTAAGTTGTAATCACGATGGAATGCTCGTCACCGAAATATAAGTGAAAATACCTGTCTAGAGGTTGAAACATTTTAAAAGATGGCTGTTTTCTGGGTTGTTGAGCCGTACAGTACATCTGAAAATTCGGTAAACTTCTACCACGAACCCATTCTCATATTTGCAGTCCCAAGAACTTAAAATCTCACTTGGAGCAATTTCAATATGAAGGTTGGTACTCACTTCACCCCCTTCTAATTTAACTACATCATAATATGTTACAACATAACATAATATAATATACTTTCCCTCGCTGTAAAATTAATAGAATACTTACTGATGTAAACTAAACAAATTTTAGGATTAATATTTTACATGCCTCATTTTATTTAACAATGACGAAAGAAAATCTAATCAGAGACTTATTCGTCATCTTCATTCGTTTCCCACCCGCAGCCCCTCCGAATACAAACTGAATACAATTTTACTTACTCTAGCTGAAGGGACTGCAAATCAAAGATTGGCGGTCGGGGGTGGGGAGATCAGAAAAGGCGGGGGTGTAAGCCCCCTTCTCTTTTAACCATCTTCCCCCCACACTTACCTTCCAGACATTCTCGAAAAAAAGCTTTCACTGAGCTTTTACAAATCACCGACACTTCAACAATCGCCAGGTCCAACCGCCCCCCGTCACAACCCCTTGTCCACACCACCAACCATGACTCCACCCCCACCCCCCACACCCTTCCTTATGGATAACAGGGACTGAACGACTTCTAGATCGCTAGACGGCTGAAGTAATTCGCTCGATGCGCCAACGGAATATAAAACATCACCAGCCTCTTCAAGTAATGCAAAAGGGACCTAACCGAGGTATTCCGTCCGTAACATAGAACACGCGTCCCGCTTCAGAACTGATATTCATTGATCAAGCTTACATAAAACAACTGGATATTTCTGCACGCACTGCGTAACCAGGGACGACCTGGGTTCTATTCCAGGCAGGGGATGACTGTTCTCTCTGCCACAGTGCCCTAAAGGACTCTGGGGCCGACACAGCCCATTATCTAGCTGGTACAGGGTTCTTTTCTAGAGCACACCTGACACAGACACGTACCAAAATACGTACAGCCGACCGAGACGTCTTGTTAAATGTATTTGAAAGAAGCTTAATTTATACATTTTATTTCCTTAAATCTTTCCAGTCCTTTTTAATAATTTTTAGCGTCTTTCATTTTATTACCCGAGTTCTATTTCCTTTCCTCTCTCACTTCTTAAATTTGTGAATTATTTTTCTTTATTTCTTTCTTCCTCCATTCCTTCTATATATAATTTATTCCGTTTTATTGCGTCTCTCTTTTCCCATCCCTTCCTTCCTTACATTAATATTTTATTTCATTGCTTTCTTTCCTATTTCTTCTTGTGTTTCCTTTCACTCTTTATTCATAGCTTATTTATTCATTCTCTGTTCCTTGATCTGTCTTTCTCTCATCTACTGTCTTTTTTCTAACCTTCCTTCATTTCTTCCTACACGAACTTTCTCTCCCTTCCTTCGTCTTTGTTTATTTATTTCTGAGTTCCGTCTTCTTTCTGTCTTTCTAAAATTATCCACAAAATAATCGGAAATTAAACACGTCTTTACAAGACTTCAGGAGGCAACTGAAGTATTCGTACACTTCTGTCTAATTTCTAGTAACAAGATTTATTACAGCAGAATCTCATTTTTCAAACGACTTCAGTTGATACGTATCATGTCCACCTGTCTCCGCTCTATCAAGATACAAAACAGTTGCCTCTTGCACACGACACGCGGACAGCGAGCGTTGAGGAGAGTGGTGAGGAAAGGGGAGAACAGGACGTCCATCGAGAATCATTTTAATTATTCACTGGGACATTAAGGCTAGCTGTTGGGCTGGAACGTACAGTGGCCCCAAGTTCCTCTGGTTGCTTATCCCATAAAGCCTTATCAATATTTCAGCTAGTGAAGATCCAGAGAATGTTCCTGAAAACCTTGCGTCCCACGTCACTAACTGCACTAGGTTCTTTATACCTACTTTATCTTTCTTTATCTCTGTCTCTTATATATCTTCGGTTTATTTACCCTACCTCTTCTTTCGTCTTCCCCTCGACTATTTCTCTCGCTTCCCACAACACTTCTCGCACTGACTCGATACGATTTGTCTTACGTAAAGGAAAAGAAAAATTAACTCAAAGGATCCCACAATTTCTTTAGTTCCATTTGTAAGGAAAGAGTTTTGGAGTTGGTAGATGTAGTCTATGTTACGCAACAAAATGGCGAGGGTACAAAGTGGATAAACTGTAGATCTACACAAATTCTAACATAATAAAACATCAACATGTAAAACTTACCTCAACAAGTAGCTTATATGCATCTAATACGAAACGACAAAGTAAGTCCTGAATCGTCTCAGAAAAAAAAAATTGACAAAATCTACATCTATACCAAGAAATTTCGTAAAAGATAATAAATGTAGATATTCCTACCTTGACCTACTAACTAAGTTGATCCATGTAATAAAATCCTTCCTAGAAACCTTATATAGCCTTTTACAGTACCCGAAGGTCGATTGTTTTGTTCACACAAACCCACCACCGGCCCCTATAGTGATCCAAATGAATAAAATTCAATTTCTGCAGCTCAATTCTTTGAAGATCTATTTCAATGTTATCCTTCAATTTACACTTACTCACACAAACTCGTCTCTTAAAAATTTCTCAGTCAACATATTATATGCACTTCTCACTCTCGTATATATATATATATATATATATATATATATATATATATAAAAGGCAGATATACGGAATGACATCTCCATTATACGTACAGTTTATTCACTTTGTTGCACATAACTCATAAAAGCCAGCAAAATTTCCCGTAAACGGATATCGTAAAAATAAAATTTAAGGGTGTCGGGGGAAAAATGAACGAGGGAATGTTCTCTGTGTGTAATAAAGAGGGCAAGAGACCAAAACTTGAGAAGAGGAACTTTAAGATAAACAATTCACAAGTACTGAGCCAGAAAGCGGAATTAGAAGGAGAGCTACAAATAAAGATTACGACAAACAACAGAAAGTTATTTAAGCAAATGCAAAGAGAAGCAGAAAAGGTTAGCGATTAAATATAATGATAAATAAATCATAAACTGTGTTATCGAATATTAGAAAAAGTAATACTATTTTAAAGAAAGACAGAGAATGTAAATATATTTAGAAGTGGCCATAATACCAGGGAGTCGTGTACAACATTATAACTGTAACCTAGAAGATTAATAAATATCAGTGTCAAAGATGCATATTTAATTGTAAAATTCAGTCTCCAAAAGTTCTGATGTATCATGTTTGCTGCATCTTTGCTTGCTGGAATATAGACTGTGTAAAGAATTTTTATTTATATAAGAGAAGTAAAAGAAATTTATGTACTCAACGATAACACTGTATGTCAGTCATACTGCAAAGGTTCCTCTGTCTGCAAAGTTGGCTTATTAGCTTACTGGAGCGTTGAAGGCATAATTCTGGAGACTGGGGAAATATAAGCGACAGGATCCAAGCGACCTATGTTGAATTGGGGTTGGGGGTTGGGGAGGGGAGAGGGTACGGATTCCCTGCGGTTTCTCGCCTTCAGAAATTAGGAACAGTAAAGCGACTGTCTGACTCCCTTCTGCCTATCTACAAACTATATCCCTTTTATACGCAGTATCCCTCCGCTCACAATTTAAATTTACAGGGGTGTAAGGGCACAAATTTGACAAACATTTACTGCGTTATTAACACTCATACAAATTTATAATCGCAAATCCTAAACAACAACAAAAAACCTACGCGTTGACGTGAGGATTCTGAATAATAGGATGTGAAGTTGATTCATAAACACAGCAATGAATCTCTGGTTTTCGTAAAAGAACGGGAATTTTTCTGACTAGCTATTCGACTATTAGCTTCTCAAGAAAGGCTCTTATCCATGGAGTTGGTAACAATGTTATAACAACAAAAGCAAGTCATTAGACACTATTCTCAGTCAATTACAGTTCATAACGTATTCATCATCCATCTCCTTTTCGGTCTTCCAAGTTTCCGCTTTCCTCTCAAAGTTATGTTTGAATCTTATCTTAGACACTTTAGCTGACTCATTAAAAGTCGGTTTTACTATCCGCAGTAGGTGACGTGTATATAGCACGACGTCAGAGTTTTCCATTGCCTACTTTCGCCCACTACGTCCAAGATAGGGCCAAATATTCATGTTTTTTCCTCAAAGTGGAGAATCACGTGTCATAATCGTACCATATTGTATCGTCAACCTTTCATCTTTACTGAATGAATTCCATGAGTGCATATTGGCACAACACCTTGTTTATCTCTGACTGACTTTGCCGATGTTTCTACATTACTAATTTCTATCTTTTGGACTTCAATCCATTGTCTGTTCAGAGTTTTTTAAAAGTCTAAAATACGCAACGTTTGAAGGATGGGCCTTCCTTCGACATCAAGCATACAGAGAGATACCTAGTCTGTTAACTCTGTGGTCTGCAGATCGAGAATAGCTCGATCTACCGGACCATCACTAAAGCTGTCTCATTACTTACCTGATAACTATTTTCAAGCAATAAAAAAACTTTCGGTACACAACAAAGTCCAAAATAAAGATAATATTAAATTTTTCTTTTGTTCTTCTTCTCAAACATCATCATCCTCTTTAAATTCTACGTCTTCATTAGCTTTATGTCATCCAATTCTTCTTCTACGTCTTCTTTAACCTTTCTACATTTACTAATTCCTACTTTTCATAAACTTTTCACTTTCATTAGCTCTTCTATTCGTAAGTTATCTGTTCGCCTCGCTTCTTCTTCTCTTCCCCTACTTTTCCTCTCTCCTCTCCTTTCGCCTTATATCTTTTTCTTGTGTTAGAAATTAACATAGAAGTTACTAACACAGACAAAGACCTGCTCATGCGCACTGTATGGGATTGAAACGCCCTGATATTACTATGTGACAAGAGAAAATATTGTCCCAGAACTAAAATGGAGACATTTCCATCAGATTATAAGGCCCTTGCGCGGGGTTTCATGCACTGGGCAGTGACGTTCTGCATTAGTTCAGAGTGAGTTGTCTTGTATCACTCAACCTTCGATATACGTAAAACTATTACAATCAGTTATAAATGCGTAACTTAATTTTAATAATTGCGTGACAACACCGACCTTTATCAACCTAGCCTGACGTCATTAATCAGCTTATACGACTACATTTTGTGGCACGCAAGTTGACATAATTTGCAGCACACACTACGAACTGTCGTGGAACAGACATGCCAGATTATATATGGCCGAAGAAGTCCCCTCATGCAGCTTCATGCAACTGAACACAAATTATGGAAACATACGGGTCCTCTGGACACAGGAACCGACAAACAAGTATGTAGAATTCGAGGTTTTCACGGCGGTGAGTCTGAAGATGGCTGTATCCTGGGTTGTTGCGCCCTGTAGTCTGGTAGAAGTTTACGACGTTTCAAAGGTGCTTGATACCTCCATCATCATGGCGATCGCTCTGATGACGGAGGCAGTATGACCTCTGAAACGTTGGTAAACATTGACCAGATTACACAACGTAACAACCCAGAAGACAGACATCAACAAACAAATAGGCCTATTCGATTTGAGGTTATCGCGGGGTTAAAACGCAGGTCGTTACAAACATTGCAGGGTAGACGACTGAGGAAATATCTTCCTACGATACTTTAGAAATCACACACAATATTTTTCGGCGGATTGGTCTATCAAAGCTCAGGCATTTAGTCGCCGGTTTCTCACCGCGAAGCCCCAGGTTCACACAGTCAATGTGGGATTTGTGGAGGACGAAGTAGCACTAGGATTGATTTTTCCCCAAAATTCTTTCGATTTTACGCTATCAATTTAATTTGCAACAACAATCCTGTTCTTTACGCGTGTTTGAAACTTGGTTGCTGAATTATCTAAAGAATTCTCACTCATAAACATTGTTGAGGGAACACACAAAACGTAAGAGAATGATAATCAGTGATTTCAACTTTATACTTTGTAGGCCTTACCAAATATTATCAGGATGTTCAAACCAAGTAAGATGAGATAAGCAGGGCTGTAGCATGCTTAGATAAGTTTAAAATGTGTACAATGGTAGGTACTCAATCGAGGAAGCCAACTGGAAGACCTAAACTTCGATGGCGGTAAAATACTGGATCTTATAGAAATACAAATAACTGGGGTGTGGGTTACTACCCACTGTCCCACTAGCACACAATGACAGGCTCTTGCAACTACATAAGTAAACCTTCCAACCATTCACCCCAAGTACAGAATTTCCAAAAAATATCTACAGCCTCCTTGTTTCCTTTATAATATATCAGACCAAATATTCTCGCCACTGGATTTCGTATGTAAGTAGTATATTCAGACGGAATAAAAGTCTTTACTTAATAAGCCGAAAATAAATTATTGTCTCACAACATATTTTGAGGCAAAATGGACATTTTTACAATCCGGACGCTACAAATCTAAAACGTGGATACCTAATTTTGCCCTCGTTAGGTGAGCAGACTCCCGGACGATCAAGGGAAAACGTGACATGTAACAGTTTTTAATACTTCATTTTCTGATGAAATCATAGGCAGTATGGTTTGATGCATTATCTGGCTAAAGGCAGGAAGTTGTGTTGACTTTTGAATCCGACATCGATAAATAGAAAAACCCTGAAGCTATTATCGAACGAAGATAAAGTTATAATGAATAAGTGCATGTCAATCTTCTGACCAGATTACAGTGCATTGGTTGTCTTACGACACAAGGTGTTCAAAATTATATTTCAACACCTACTACGCATTAATGAATTTTGCGTTAGTTAATTGTCATAATACATTCATAAATACATTTTCAAAACAAAATATGGCCTACTTTACCTAAGGCATGCTAGAAATGAGTCTGAACACACTGGATAAATAGGTAATTGCAATTAACTCGAGAAACTAATAGTCGCTAATCCAGCCAAAAAAATCACATATTTTATGGAACCTGGCGTTTCATTACAGTGTTCACAGGAGCCGGATACTGGCTTCTAATCTGAGGCATCTAAATCCAATCAACACTGTCACTCTACTTTTGTAACATAAATTTGAAAAAAATCTTCCAATCTACGTCTAGGACTCACAGTGTTTATCTTCCATTCCCGTATCTAAATTAAAATTGTGTAGCATTTCACATATCCTACATGCGTGCTACACGTCCAAAGTATGTCATCTTTCTTGATTGCATCGATCTTATAATATTTTCTGAAGAATAAAAAAACAAACCCTCCATTATCTTAGAAACTGATTTTTACAGAATAGAAATAATATAATAATAATAATTATAATAATAATAATAATTATAATAAAGAATATAATGGGGCATGTCTCAAATAGTAGCTACGTGCTATCACAGAACCTTTAACAGTGGGTATGTCTCAAGTAGTAACCGGGTATAAAAAAATTCTAATCAGTTCTATTGTATTCTTGCATCTCAAGATTATATTCTATTTTGTTCTGCTCACATATATTCTATTTAACTCGGTTCCAAAAGCAGGTTGTCTTTTATGTCTATTTATACTTTACTTAAGGATACTATCAGTATTTCAGACCATATAACATCGTATGATAAAATTATTAATGAATTAATTTGAAAAAAATTGAAAGACAGGTGTCGTGGCCTAATTTAAACTGTCTGGAGGGACTAAGGAAAAACACTTCAGTTGGGTTAATTTGCCACTGGGCCGAAATTTTTATCTGGGACTTCCCTAAAACGAATCAAATGTTCAAATCATGGTCACAATACTGGCTAACAACAGTGAGATTCTTCGTGGATTTCGTCAGTTCCACGAGACAAATTCTTAGAGAGTATCTAATATAATCCACCACCGATTAATTTCTTAAACGGTTCTGAAATATCATTTAGTAACTAAAGCCAGAGTTTGACCATCCCTCTGAATATAACGCGCATATGAATTATGACTTCAGGAAATGTTGAGGTTAGGTTAGGTTAGGTTAGGTAAACGTAAGGTATGTCACTCCAGAGACAAAGCAGCAATATGGCGTTGCGGAACGAGCCAGCGTGTTGATTTGTGAACGGGCTCAGAGCTGTACTGAAAAAGCAGGAGACCCACAGTTAGGTAGGAAGGCAGGAAGACACGTTGTGTGTGGGAATCACTCGCTACGACCATTGCACTGAAAGTTAGACTGCTATAAATCCAGTTACAGATCGAGTTTACGAACGTTACCAAAGTTTTAATAAGCAGTAAATTTTATTAACTCTTTCAAAAAGGACATTTGTATTCTGATAATCGTTATTGCTGACATTTATTTAGTGGGGACTGCATAAAACACCGAAGTATTTTTAATATTAGTTATCTGACCCCAAACTTTATAAAACGTATTCTTCTTTTTGGAATAATACACATATTATACAATCTAAATTGCCTTAAAACGCTTACCCTTAATGTGGAGGTAGCAGATTCCTTAGAAACGTTATTAAACTCCATCAAGGGAGACTACGCTGTGTATAAACCCATAAGACCGCAATTTAAATATTTTGTGTTATAATATCAACGTTTCTTATCCTGATTCAGAACGAACCAGCACAAGAAAAAATTTCATCTAAATCTGTTGGCAGATAAACATTGTAAAGGGTGCAGTTGGCCGTATACATACATAGATGAATCCTATTTTTCACAAGAACATAACAAAACACCCCAATTTCAATCAGGATACAATATTATCACCAACTTACCCCCCCCCCCCCCCCCCCCCCAACCAACCAACAAAATCCTACGCCATTATTTGGATTATTCGTCTGAGTGAACCAGCCGAAATAGTGGAAACAATTGAGAACTATCTCCATGGAAATCGAGGATTCTCGCTATCAGAAACGTGTACCCTACAGATGTCAGATAATAATATCAATAGACCTAGCAGAACATGGAATGTTATTTTAAGCATTACAACTCTGCTTTGTTTCACATCAGAGACAAAGCTCACTGACGCTTCTCCTACATTAGAACGATTACGTAATGAAATAAGGGCTTAAAGAACATTTATGTTCTTCACCATACGTCGTATCTACTCGACCATTACGAGTTACAGCGAAAACAAAATGTCTGTTCGAGAATGTGTCTATGGACGAGTTTTAAACCTACTGAAATTGTTATAGAAGAATCTTACGGAAAATTGTAGTAATTAATTTGAACACGAAAACTTATTACATAAGATGTTTCTATGGGCAATTATTCTACAAGAATGTGACTATGGATAATTTTATTAATAAATATGGGTACAAGAATGTGGCTATGAAAAATTATGTACGAGAATGTTTTACGAAACATTATATACGAGAATGTAGCTAAGAAACGTTTAATGAAAATATGTATAGAATAATATGGCTACAAAAAGTCATGAATAAGCCAATGGCTACGGTAAAACTTGTATTAATTATTGTGGAAATGTTTACGGAAGATTTGTGTTTAAGAATGTTACTGACAGTAATTATATAATTAAGTAATGCAAAAGACGCCTCTATGACATGGATCACTTGTGACTGAATGACATATTTCATAAGTCAGAGACATACTGCAACAGAAGTTATTTATTGATGAGTAACCCGACCACTGAACCCATCTTGTTCAATGTTTAGCCTGCAGTTATACAACCCGCTTTTCGCATTTCTGCAGTTCGGGTGGCATTCTGTCAGGAAACACGTTTGTCTATATGTTTGTTTGTCTGTGTGTATGTGTGTAATCCCTAGAGCTGATATTATAACATGGTGCATGTTTTAGAGTTATGCCATGGAATAAATGGTGCGTAAAGCCCTGCGAAAGAGGAGGGGGGGGGTTCATCGCACCGTTGTATGAAGTTTCCCTTCTAGAGGCTGTATATATCTGAATTAGTAGGACTCGTGTGGTACAGTGTGTTCCGTACAGCAACTGCTGACACATTTTCGCGAATTTAATGACGGCGACGGAGCTAAATGGAAAGAAATAAATATGATTCATTTAAGAAATAAAATGTTATAAGACGGAGGACCCCGCCACGGTGGTCTAGCGGTTAGGACGCTGGCCTTGTAATCCTGGGGTCTCGGGTTCGATTCCCGGCGGTGCCCGAATTTATAACTTGTGTTGGGCAAGGCTGTGGTCTAGGCAACACGGAGTTTTCCTCCGTGGCATCCCAACAATTACTCCATTCACACACAGAAGAAGGCAATGGCAAACCACTTCTGGATCATCTGCCAAGAACGTATATGAACAGGTCCCAGTCCGAGAAAAGGATGGAAGGATCCTGTTCATATGGACCTGTCGTCAGACAGAACACTAAATAAATAAAAAAAATAAGACGGAGGATATTATTATTATTATTATTAATATTATTATTGTTTAGTGTTCTGTCTGACGACAGGTCCATTGTTCTGCCCAAAAAGAGCTCTCCAGTTTTCCCTATTCTCAGCTTCTCGTTTTAACTCCTGCAACTTCATCTTCTTTCGTTCTTTAAGGAGGATATTAATGAAGTATAAAATGTTTCCAGAACATTATACGTTTATTTTTCGCGCTTTCCAGATAAGTGCAGTGATTATTAATCTACTAAACTCTGCTTCACAATTAAGTTATTTTCCCAAAAACTCTGATGAATGGATTGAGCTAGTTTTGAAACTACTCTCTTAGAACACATTACTATACCTACGCATAAAGTCATATAGTTGATTAAATATTAAATATATATTTGGTTCAAAACTATATAAAGAAATCTGTGGCCGCCTAACACCAGGTAAGTCACATAGTTGATAATGAGAGTATTGAGATAAAATAATGTTATGTAAGATTTGAGGTTTTCACAGCGGTGAGTACGATGATTTCTGTCTTCTGGGTTGTTGCGCCGTGTAGTCTGGTCGACGTTTATCAACGTTTCAGAGGTCATACTGCCTCCATCATCAGGGAGGCAGACCTCAGAAACGTTGGTAAACATCGACCAGACTACAGGGCGCAACAACCCAGAAGACAGAAATCTTCATAGTCATCGCCCTGATGACGGAGGCAGTATGACCTCTGAAACGTTGGTTAACATCGACCAGACTACACAGCGCAACAACCCAGAAGACAGAAATCTTCATACTCATCGCTCTGATGACGGAGGCAGTATGACCTCTGAAACGTTGGTAAACATCGACCAGACTACACAGCGCAACAACCCAGAAGACAGAAATCTTCATACTCATCGCTCTGATGACGGAGGCAGTATGACCTCTGAAACGTTGGTTAACATCGACCAGACTACACAGCGCAACAACCCAGAAGACAGAAATCTTCATACTCATCGCCCTGATGACGGAGGCAGTATGACCTCTGAAACGTTGGTTAACATCGACCAGATTACACAGTGCAACAACCCAGAAGAAAGAAATCTTCGTACTAATCGCCCTGATGACGGAGGCAGTATAACCTCTGAAACGTTGGTTAACATCGACCAGACTACACAGCGCAACAACCCAGAAGACAGAAATCTTCATACTCTGATGACGGAGGCAGTATGACCTCTGAAACGTCGGTAAACATCGACCAGACTACACAGCGCAACAACCTAGAAGACAGAAATCTTCATACTCACCGCCCTGATGATGGAGGCAGTATGACCTCAGAAACGTTGGTAAACATCGACCAGACTACACAGCGCAACAACCTAGAAGACAGAAATCTTCATACTCACCGCCCTGATGATGGAGGCAGTATGACCTCAGAAACGTTGGTAAACATCTACCAGACTACACGGCGCAACAACCCAGAAGACAGAAATCTTCAAAATAATGTTAATTTTTAACCTCATTATAGGAAGGTAAATGGCCATTTCAACCTTGAGGCTGTCTTTAACACCGTCAGACTACGGTATTCCCGATGTACAGGATACCTTGTTTACCCAGGATCGTCAAGGACGTGAACAAAGAAACAGAAGTCCTGCAGCTAGCAAAACTCGCACTACGACTTTCAGCAGGAATTGTTGTTCTTGTTATGAAGATATTTTTCGAACCATCAACTCCGAAACAAAAAACTGCAGTTAACAAAGTCCTGGCACTCCGATTCCAGTAAGAAGAACATTTGACATCGCACTGTATTCCCCGCGCCGTTGAATGTCTTAGTTTCATTCAACCAAAATGCCAGAAACAAGAAAACAAACACAAGTCATTTACTGGCCAAAGATTTTCTTGCTATTTTTCTTAGCAATTCATTTTCACCACTGACTTATTTAACGCAACCCTCCTTTTGACAATCTTTCCCAATAACGTCTTAATAAAAATAGCGAAAATTCGAACTTATAACATTAGATTGATGTGACACGCAGAGTCCTCTACCAATGAAACCAGAATCTTGACTAAAAATGAGGCCGCTCTCGGTAGCTTCGCGCATTAACAACTACAATTTCAAATGTAGCAAAAATGTACGAAAATAACAAATTAGAAAATGAATTTAAATTGCTGGTTCTAGTCCTGCTTGAGTCTCTGTGTTCACCTACGCTATCGTGTGATATAGAGGCCTCTCAAAATCTGCTCATAATTGCACCAAATAATGCATTCTAAAAGTATACCTAATTACAGTTGTTGAACAGCCTCTGAGAGCGCCAGTCTCGTGCTAACGGCGTGGTTGCATGGCAACACGTTGTGTTCAATAAATGGTTTCGTTTTTCGCCGCATATCAATAGCCTTGTTTTAAATATACCACACCACACTTCATGATCACACAATAAGTTTTAGTTTATTATGTAGCTTCAACCTCAGATATTATTACAATCGCCATGTTGATATTAATAATACTAATGAATTATAAAATACAAAGATGGGTTTGTCACTCGCGCCATGATCTCCATAATAAGTTTCACGAAAATTCGTTAATTATTTTTAAAGTTATTATAAGTAAAGCACGCGTACTGTATGCCTGTATATCCTTAGAATACAAAAAAATAACCGCCCTGATGACGGAGGCAGTATGACCTCTGAAACGTTGGTGGACATCGACCAGACTACACAGCGCAACAACCCAGAAGACAGAAATCTTCATACTCATCGCCCTGATGACGGAGGCAGTATGACCTCTGAAACGTTGGTAAACATCGACCAGACTACACAGCGCAACAACCCAGAAGACAGAAATCTTCATACTCATCGCCCTGATGACGGAGGCAGTATGACCTCTGAAACGTTAGTAAACATCGACCAGATTACACAGCGCAACAACCCAGAAGAAAGAAATCTTCATACTCATCGCCCTGATGACGGAGGCAGTATGACCTCTGAAACGTTAGTAAACATCGACCAGATTACACAGCGCAACAACCCAGAAGAAAGAAATCTTCATACTCATCGCCCTGATGACGGAGGCAGTATGACCTCTGAAACGTTGGTGGACATCGACCAGACTACACAGCGCAACAACCCAGAAGACAGAAATCTTCATACTCATCGCCCTGATGACGGAGGCAGTATGACCTCTGAAACGTTGGTAAACATCGACCAGACTACACAGCGCAACAACCCAGAAGACAGAAATCTTCATACTCATCGCCCTGATGACGGAGGCAGTATGACCTCTGAAACGTTGGTTAGCATCGACCAGACTACACAGCGCAACAACCCAGAAGACAGAAATCTTCATACTCATCGCCCTGATGACGGAGGCAGTATGACCTCTGAAACGTTGGTAAACATCTACCAGACTACACAGCGCAACAACCCAGAAGACAGAAATCTTCATACTCATCGCTCTGATGACGGAGGCAGTATGACCTCTGAAACGTTGGTAAACATCGACCAGACTACACAGCGCAACAACCCAGAAGACAGAAATCTTCATACTCATCGCCCTGATGACGGAGGCAGTATGACCTCTGAAACGTTGGTAAACATCTACCAGACTACACAGCGCAACAACCCAGAAGACAGAAATCTTCATACTCATCGCTCTGATGACGGAGGCAGTATGACCTCTGAAACGTTGGTAAACATCGACCAGACTACACAGCGCAACAACCCAGAAGACAGAAATCTTCATACTCATCGCCCTGATGACGGAGGCAGTATGACCTCTGAAACGTTGGTTAGCATCGACCAGACTACACAGCGCAACAACCCAGAAGACAGAAATCTTCATACTCATCGCCCTGATGACGGAGGCAGTATGACCTCTGAAACGTTGGTAAACATCTACCAGACTACACAGCGCAACAACCCAGAAGACAGAAATCTTCAATAAATGGTTAAGTAGCGAACACAACAGGTAGATAACATACAGAACATTATTATGATTTCCAAAACAAAGACATTACAGTGAAATTAACACAGTGTTGTGGCTAATTTATCAGTGGTATGGGATCTTCTTACACATGTAAAACACGAAGGCTGTGAATCGAAAATCAATTAATTTAACACATTGGCCACTTTCCAGGATACAAATTCTCTATTACTCCAAACCGATAAAACAGCTAATATAAGTTTACATGTAACACAAACCCGAAAGCATAAATTCCAATGGTTGTAGTCTCTTAATGTGCCAAGCATAAAAACAGGTTCCTGCAATTACAAACTTGAAACCACCATCCAAAATTTAACCCAATACATTTCATTAATATTTTAACCCACCCCACAAATCATTAAAGCCAACTGCTTTTTCGTTTATATGCTTAATTAATGTATCATCTCGTTTATTTTCCGCAGAGCTAAAGATCAAGACATACAAAAACACATTTTTTTTATCTGTTATTATGCATTGGTGTAAAACCTGATTTCTCACCCCACGGCGTGAAGAGAAACTGAAGATGATTAAAGAAGTCAAGGTAATATCTTGATTAAAAAGAGATTAAGTTCTCAAATACAGATAAAATTGCAACATGAAAAGGCTCATAATTTGTATCTAATATTATTTAAATCAAGTATTATGGGAGGACAGGAACGTGTAGCATGCATGACGACTTAAGAAATATATGCAAACCTTTAGTCGAATATTTTGAAGAGAATAAACCTCTTCGGAGATTTATAAGTATATCGGAAGATATTATTAAAATTGATCTTCAAGAAATATGGTTTGGAATGCACTGATGTGACAGAGAATAGTGTCTGTTAGCCAGGCTCTCTGAATACTGATCCGATTTTTAGTCTTAATGTGGAACGCGTTATTGTTTCAACGTGATACTAGGTTTATGAACGTTTTGATTATGTTTTTTTTTACGGGACTTTATTTAAAACCAAAACGCTTGCGATAACCACTAAATCACATAAGGGAAGAAAAAAGTCGTTGTTTGTAATGCAAATCGCTTTATTAGACTTACCAATGTCTGAAGTTACAAGAATAATGATACGTATAATATTAAAAATTCATAACTGAGAAATCTGTGGAAAACTACAGCCTAAGTAATTAACGTCCTTAGGAGATGAAAATTCAGATTCTTCAAACGGTGTGATGCTAAAGATGAAAAGGGAATGAAATTCAATAGAAAGAAAGGTTGGGGGAGGTACTACGTCGACATTATGTAAATACATAATGGTTTCGTGTCTCCGAATTTTCCTTCCTCCAATAATTTTTAACCCAGTCGCACATTGCTTCGGTGTGCGCGTGTCCCCCTGACTTTGCATAGTAAGCGGAAAAAAACTCGCCCTCAATTTAAAAAATCAAGAACACTACCGTCGGTCTTAAAGGGCAAAGTAGATGAAAAACAAGTGTGTGCAAAAGTGTCGCATAGCGACTCTTAAAATTACGTTGCAAAGAAGAGTAATGCATCTTCCATTATTTTCTAGAAGTTACTACTGCTGCGTTATATTCGGTAAGCCTCGGTCTAAACGCGAACCATCTTCGCGGATGTGCGTTCTAGGACTAAGGATGTTTGAGAATGGAATTCAGAGGAGAATACTGAGACCTAAGAGCATAAGCAACAGAAGTGCGAAAAAATTACATGATCTTCGTAATTCGTATTGATCGTCAAATAAGCCTGTTTCCACAATTATTTTGTGACGATAATTTCTTAAATAAATAAATAGGATACAAGCATGTGGAATGTGTTTATGTGCCTCACAAAGAGGTAAAGTGGGTTTGTTTGTGGACACAATAATGAAACTTAACTTTCCACAAAATACGACATATTTCCTGACCAGCTTAGTGAATATCAGCTTTTAAGAAGGATTACGTTAGATCGTGTTCCATGGCTCCCAAATGGCAACTTCTTAGAAAGTCATATTTTTCAATAAAAATGGGTAACCTCAAGCTAATGATATTTCCTTGATTGGACTCTTTAACAAATGCAGAAATTGCTAAGTTTCTCAGTGATTACATAATTATTACGTTTCTGTAATGCTGGGGTAATTCTGGGGTCTTTCACATCAAGCATGTATATAATTTAGAGTGTTCTCTTACGGTAACTGACAGACCAAATTAAAAATAATATTCACGAATGTACGTATAGAACGTAAATAATATTTGATTTACTTCCGTGTATAAAGACAATTTAATTAACAACATTTTATGACACAGATATTAATATCCCTGCTTCGTTTTTAGAGGATTCAGGTTTAGTTCTGGGCTCATAAATTGGCTTTTTTGACTGACGGCCCTTGAAAGACTACCTTAAAATATATTACTTTCCTTCACATATTTCCAAATTCATATCACAAAATAACCCATGCAGTTGACAACAAATCGTTTAATAACCATGATATTTCAGCATGTAAGCGCTACCTGGGAGTAACCGGTTGTCTTAAACACATTCCTGCGGCTATAAATTCATAATTATTTAATAGAAATCATGTCCCTTGGTCCACTTTTACATCGCAGTGGTATATGTTGAATTAAAGCGAGAAATGTACTTCTTTTGGAGCAAGTCGAGAATCGTGAAAAATGTTACTTTAAAGGAGTGATTTTTATAAGTCAAGTTTTATGGCTTCACTATGTTTTCCGTCCCCTTTCCCTCTACACTGCCAGGGATACCAATCTTTACATACTACGTTCCCGCCATTTGAGTCCTCTTATTTCCCTCCGCTTGTGTTCCACTTGCGAGGCAATTCATTACTTGAAAATAAATACACGGTCCTGCTTATTCTACGCATTTGTAAGCTTTGAAGCATTTAAGAACTTGTCGAAGAACAGAATTCTGGTCGCGTTGTAAAATTTAGACGTGCCTCGCATAAATATTCTGTCTCTCAAAGAAGAAATATATGCATTTCGTTTTAATTTTTATGTAATCAACAAAGTCCATACTACAGAATGCTCCACAATAGCAGATCGACTGAAACTTCACAAATTTTTTAACTATTCTAAATTACAAAAACGTGTACACAAAAGTGCTAAATCGTGTAATTATGCGAACTCACTAATATTGTCGGCATCAGGACAAAAATATCAGACTGGTTACTTAAAATCGAAGCCGTGCACATATGCACACCACTCCCAAATTATTTAGAGTCCTTTATTTTCTATATAAGTTGTATGTACTAGTCCATTAAACCCCGAATTAAGTCAGGACGCTTAGAATCTCCATAGTGAATCCACTGTGGATCTATTCCGTTGCGAGTGAACAAACAAAATTCACTGAAGCATTCGTAACAACGTGCTACTCGCATGCTGGGTCCAGTAACTTTGTTTACAACCGCTACAAAGACTCCGAATGATTCGGTGGCGTAACATCCAGTCCATTTTCGAAATTTATAATGTAACAGACGGATATGCTTCTAATATCAAAGGTATTATAAACGATTGTTCGCTAATAGATTAAAATGTAAATACACTTTGTTTTAAACCTTTAAAGCTCAATGGTAACTATACGTCCCACATCTTTCAACAGTCAATAACTCTTCAATTTGTATTTATTAAATTTCGAATGATTCCTGCTTAAAACAGAGATTATTTCATTAAACAGCATTAAACAGTTATCATCATATTGCTAAAGAGTTGTTTTCTTTGTGGTAAGGACTGAATTATTAAATATTGCTTCGGCAAATGTGACTTCAAATCAGTAATTTGTTACTATCAAAGTGTGAATAATGCGTAAAATCAACTACAACGTGTAAGAGCCTAAATTTTGATAGTGACATTTTTCAACTTCAATTTTAATAGTTATATCTCCATGACCAAAGTCTCCTTTATTGATTACGTAACTAAATTTCAAACTAAGTATAATGGCTACACCAGCATAACATTGATTTCTGAAACTAAGTAGCATCATTTACTTGAAAGTAAATTTAACATAATATCGCAATGACTTGGTCTACAGACTTTTTTTCGTTAGGTTGCAAGACGAGAAAGTGAGGGTTGGTATCAATACAAAACATAATTTATTATATTATGTTGTCATTCCATCCCAAAATTAATACCCATTACGATTATAACACATTTATTAATATCTGTAACATGACACATTATTTTCAAAATTATAATCTGAAATTAAATCCCTCGTAGCAGGCCACTTTTAACACTTCCGCTTAAAATACTACAAACCCCGAAGTTCAAATTTGAAATGTAAATCGAGAGAGGTACTACTTCCTTTAAAACATGCCACGAAAGCTTCTTATGTTTAACGCAAACTACTAACCTACTTAACGTCAAATAAACTCTGCAGCTGATAGGGCGCTGTTAGATTCTCTGAGTTAAAACAAAGCATTCATAGAATTTAACATTATACATTATTTACAACTCCGTGTAGTAAATTACTTTTTGAGTAGCGAACAGAAGCTCAGTTGTTCAAAAGATCACCCGTCTTTCACGGAACCAAAAACGTCATTACCGGATTCACGAAATTCCTTAACAAACTAAAACCACTACACACCCAAGAGAGTATACTTCTTTAAGATCTATATTAATATTACCCAAAAAACTACGCCTAAGTCGTCTCTCCCATTCGGGTTTTAGAATAAATTTGTACTACTTCACTCTACCGCCCAATTCTCTCGACATTTTAGAAAAAGCAAACAACTTAATGCAACTCACGCGGCTTTGCCAACTTAGTTTTCTTTCTCCTCGTCTATTATGGCGAATTTAGGGGCTAATATTGTAGTGCAATGCGCCCATAAACCTCCTTCCACAAGATTATTAAATCACTGTTCACGATAGTCTTTCCATCTCATCAGACAATACATAACTTTTGAAATTTGTCTTTAAATAACTACGTACTTTCGAATAACATCCCCTGAAGCGACACATATGTAACGCCACTGCCTTCTAAACATATAAATTTAAACAGTTTGTTTTCATTCCACTGCTAGTCAACAGCGCTACATGATACTATTTATAACTTCGCATAGAGTTACAGCAATAGCAAATTTACTCGGCATTCTTTTACCTCTCGCCGCGCTAAAACAGATGAATGTATGTTATTTTTTGTGCGTCTCCTATATATAATTCAACCAACTTAAAATGATGTCCAGAATTTTTTAAGTAGACCCACGTCATGTAACCATTTTGGTAATTAAAAGTTTAACTGGTTTTTATGGTGAAACCACAACACAGAGTAGACATACTGGAAGAATGGACATAAAATACATAACATTAAAACAGGATTTAATATAACGTATTTGTATTCTGCGCCAAACATGGTTTGCGGATAACATCAAAATCCCATTGTACTCCTTTTTTTCCAGTACCGGTATCTGACAAATACGGAATACTTCATCAGTAGTTTATTTGTTATAGAAATCCTCAATGAATATTCCCAGGAATTTCATCTGTGTAATAGAGTTAACTGACAAAAGAATGCTGAATAAAATTTTACATACAAATGCTAACTATAAAATTCCCACATATTTACACAACCTATTTTATCTCAATTTTTACATCCTTTCCGTTAATATGGAGATTTCTCCTTATTCTAAATAGGATTAATATCTCAGAATGTACTGATTTACCTTCTTGTCTTATCTGTACTGCTAAAATTTGATTAGTACGTGAGATTTCTCTACAATCTTTCATCATGTCAGGCAAGTATTAAGGGATTAGCTATGTATTTCAGTTATCCTAGCATCGTTAAGTTTATAGGTATTCAACATACGACTAATTTTAATTCTTCTAACTATTTAAAACTTTGTGGAAATCTGAAAACAGGTCACAAGTACAGCAGAGTTAAAACTAACCGACCTTTTGTTATCCGACGTGTCGTGTCGGAACGCTCCATTTTATCAACAGTCCACTTAGCATGAATGAATACACTTTAGTTTACAAATTTACAGTGTGTCAAATACTGTTTTCGTTTGTGAAATTTTTCATTTGACGCCATATTGTATTTTCTTCTTAATTTAATAATATCAGAAGTTTAGTTATAAACTGAGTTGATATATACCCTCATATTATTTTTCATTACTCTTATGTATTATCAGACATTTTAGATTATCCGACCGCTATTCGGTCCCGTTTAGGTCGAATAATCGGGACTCTACTGCATCTGGAAGCATGAATATCCTAGGATAATACATCGCAACGCATAATCCAACCCTACCTAACCTTACTATCTAAATAAATTAAACGACGATTATATACTGCCGACAGAATATTTTCGAATGCGCCGTGCTACATAACAAACACTTAAAAGAAGATTTACTGAAAACATTCTTGAACCCTTCACTACTCTATACGCGGACAGAAAATAAACGACATAAGAAATATTATGTAAATAGTAGCATTAACCACAGAAAATCTGAATTGCTTCCATGCTACAAACGATTAGAACCTACCGTCATTTTCTCAAATTATCTTAGTTTATTTTTTGATATCAGTGAGAATAAATCTATCCCGTAATTATTTGCTGTTCAATTATGTATAAATTACTGGTTTCTATAAAAATATTTCTGCAAAGATAGAACAGTTTCAGAGAAAGTTTAGCATGAACAGGGTTCACATGCACATATAAAACACATCTTCCACGTGGTTATTTATACATTGGTTTATTATTCAATCATCATTTCTGACACGTTTTTGTTTTCTTTGAATTTATGGACAATTAACTACAAATGTCTGCAAACAACAACAAAAAAGCTATTATTAAATAATATTGCACCATTTAAATTTTGTTTTGTGCAATTAAAATCGAAAATATAACTCTACAATGCTTCGTATAATGGTCCTTCCCTAGAGGCACATATGTAACCAATTACATTCAGTCTCTTCCCAAACAGAGATATAAAACGGCATCATATTGCACCCCACTAAAAAATGGCTCTTAATATGCGTTTCGTATATCTAATAACAAAGTTTGGTAATAAACAACGAACAAATATGTGACAAATGTTAAGCGAATATAGTTATAAAATAATTGTAACGATTCAGGAAATGTTATAGGGTGTATTTATATAAGGGTAAATGTAGTGGGTTACGCACACAGTTAAATAAAACACATTTTTAAATCTAATCATCATCAAACGACACTTGAAGCGTGTGCATTCAAATACATTTGTATCTCCTACATTTCATTAAACTGTGTGATAAAATGTAAGAGGAAAATATTACTTTGTCCCTCATCGAAATGAAATATTTCTTCAGTACCGTTTAAAAGAAAATAAAAGAACAAAATACAGTCATTAATTTTGATTTCATTTATTCCTGTCTTTCATTCTCTTTTTCCTTCCGTCTATCTGTTTTCTCTTTCTTCATCTTAGTGGAAAATGAAATATTTTCAATTCTTTTATCTGAGCCTGGATGCATCCAATAATTTGTAGGAAAATAGAGAATTCGCATTAAAAAATATCGGCTTTGAATATCGAACATGACACTTTCCACTTATCAATCGACACACTCTAAAACCAGAGGCTGAAAAGTTTCGTTACTGAATGAAAAATCAAGAACCCAAATTAAGACTATGCTCCACAGAAATAAATACTGTGATGACTGTGGAAGAAGGCTTATGGAAATGTATACAGCGCGAACGAAGTTTCAGTCGGAAAGTTCTCTTCTGAGTTCGAGTGCAGAAGTGTGTTGTCTTTAGACTGAAGAAACGGATTTTCCTTTTACATTCTGTTATAGGCTCGCCTTGTCTTCGTTACGAGAACACAAACTTGTCACATACGTAACTGCTCATTTTAAATCCTAGTTGCAAATTCACAGAACTGCAATCATTTATGTGGTTTCTATTCTCGGATAAAACTCACACGTTCATCAAAACAAAGTTTTACCATCTATTCCGGTATGTTCGTGGTTTTACTTAGACTCTCCAAACAAAATAAGAGTGATACCTCAAAATAAATCACAACTGCCAAATTCTTACCTACTCTTTGATAAAATCCTATTTAACACGACAAATTCTGTAGCTCTAAAATCGTCATTAAATAGCGTAATAATCAATCAAATTATGATTGTAATGGTTATATTTATTCATATCTTCTAACCAAGGCTAAGAAAATAAGTCAATGAAACGCTGTTTGGTTTAGAGGTTCATAAAATAGATGTTTAATAAACTTTATGACGAATATTCATGTTGTAAAACATGTTGATAAAACTCAAATTAAGTTAATGACAGAGTACACCACTGTTTGATAAGTAGTTCATCAGACAAGCAATCTTGAAACTTATCGTCTACCAGTGTTAAAATATGCCTTGATATGTTGCAATTTAAAAGGGGCGAAACGTAAGAAAAAATTAATGGCACAATAGCACATACTGTGCAAATATAAAACAGGCTTGTTAGAATATCAACACACACCTTTAACAAAGAAATAATGCCTGTTATACACTGTAATATATGGAAATATTGACAAACAAACATGTTATTAGCCTACAAAGGAGAGGACGAAACAGATAAAAGGGTACAGACAGAATGGTTGAACCTCACATACACGAAAAAAACTCAGAATACACGGTCCGACAATCAGATACAAAACTGACCAGCAGAACATTTTTCCACGGAGTTTACATGATTGATGCTTTGTATTTATAATTTTTAAACGGTCAAAACGCTTCTTAAATTACATTAAATTTCCGTCCCTCTGTCTTTCTGTAGGCATGTGATAACTCGAAAACTGCAGAATAAATTCTCATGAAATTTTATACTTGGAATATTTACTAAAATCTGTCGACACATTCCATGATTTATTTGAAATCGGACAAAAGTTACGGGCAAAATACGTTCATTTATGTGCGGATGTGGCTGTCTGGGGAAACCCACATGCGAAATTGGCGGTCAGCCGAGCCAACCACGCTGAGGAATCCTCCTTGATGACGTCATCACTTCGTCGCGGGTGCTGACACACCTGCGACGAAAAGGTCACTGACTCCAGATACCATTCACAAAGGTCAAAGTCACAAAATCTGGCAAACGCTCCCGAATTATGCTGTGCGTATTTTTTATGAAAGCGTTCTTCAATGTAAATTGATCACTATCTTCAAAAGTCTAGAAACTGAAAGAAACGAAGGGAATAACAGGAAAGCGACAAGAATGTTTTAGAAAAAGGAACAAGACACAGGAAGCCATTTTACGCAAAGAGACGACATCGTTAGAATTCTGTCCTTGCTCTTATCTTGAAAGTCATGTGAGGTTTCTTTAAAGACTTTCTTCAGTCTTGGAATTGCAACTTTTTAAAGAAATAAAAGCCCAGAATCCCTTACCTTTTCATTTCTGTATATATCTCATTTCTTTTGATGTTCTATTATAGAAATAAATTATTCACGAATAACTTCTATAACCACATACAAGTGTACTAATAATAATACGAAGTTCTCAGTAATAGCAAAAGGTTATTTTGCTAGAATGTCCAATGGGTCTGCTGCAGTTTGGAGCTCACATATTTTACAAATGTTTTCGTTGATATTCCCTGTCAAAAATTAGTCAGCTTGTTTTTTTTTTATTGTTGGTAAATCTATTATCTAAGCTAATCAGCAGCAAAAAGACGACATTAAGTAAAGTCGTAAAGTCCGTTAATACCAATAACAAAACTCGACAACTTAGAAAAACAGATAATTTTTCTCTGTATTTAGTTAAATATGTAATATACGGGTACATGTTTATGACAAAAGACACGGTCTTAAGGCGTCGGGGAGAATTATAGGAAATCTTAAAAGTTTTGATTCGGACGTAATATAAGGTTTAGAATAGTGGATAGATATGGACCAGTAATAAAAGTCGCCGGATTAATGTAATTTTCGCTGGATTCGATCAAAAGTAAACCTTACTTTATACAAGCTCGAAACAAAATATTTTCTCAGAGGCGGGGTTTGTGCTAATGGTTTGATTTCAGGTCCTCACGGCGGCGAGTTTGAAGATGACTGTCTTCTGGGATACTGCGCCGAACAGTCTGGAGCAAGTTTACCGACGTTTCAGAAGCATTTTCTGCCTCCATCTTACACGGATAATTCTTACTGACACACAACGCTGCTACGATCGAGCAATGCTACAACTGGATGGCACAACAGAAGAGATCCGAAACATGTTTCAGATTGAGAATATTTGACGAAATATATGAAAAACTCACCTAACATTATGTGTAGTACGATTAGCTTTTCAAAAAGAGAATTGCGCCTGTAACATTTTAATTTAGGTCTCCAATAAATCAACATCAGCCCCGATTGGGTACGCAATATTACAAAGAACCTATTTTTAAGATGATTTTAACTTAATTTAGCTTCATCTTCTCATTTTTCTTTGAGCGAGGAATATTCCAGGTGTACGTTTATTGAATGCGAAGAACATTATTTCATTTGTGGATTCACAGAGGTCGTGAGTATCGCGTAGAGATTCGCAGTAATGGGCAATATTTGCATACCATAAAACCAGATACAGAGGACTCTTTCCTCCCCCCCTCGGCAATCAAGGATATCATCTATTAAATTATACGACCCGCCCAGATAACAAAGACAAATCCAGCGGCGGAATGGCTGGCCGGACCTCGTTTGAGCAGAGTTCCTACATGATAGTCAATAGTATATCGTCTTTTGATACTCAGCCTACGTGCAGACACTGTACAGAAACAAAACACGGAAAACCTTTTAGAAAGTAGTAACTAGGAAGACTTAGAAACAGAGGAAATAATTACAAACATTCGTGTTAACAGGCCTAAACATTTTAAAGTTGGGTGTGTAAGGAATTGGTATATTACATACATAAATATCATTACAACATATTTATGGCTTTTTTGTTTACTTAATTCAGCCATTCTGTAGGGCCTTGGCCTTCCCATCTGGAATAAACGCACAGTAGAAATGTCGCGGCAAGAATGAAATGTATGTTGATAATAATATAATTGACTTAAATACATTATCGACAATTCATGACATGTCTAAGTGGAAACATCTCGCGCGATAGATAGGTAGAGTATCAGTCAGGTGGTGCTGAGTCAGTCCAACACTGGTTCTCGTATCATGGCAACTCGTGGTGGGGGTTTAAAAAAAGCTGTTTCGCTCTTGTATTTGAATTGCAAATTCTTAGAAATTATTCAAACCCGATGTCATATCTGAAGTATCAGTGTTGAAGGCTGCATTTAACAGCAATAATTGCGCTGCCGTGTTTATGAAATGTAAAACCAATATTTACATCTGTGACATGGAAAGAAACATTCGTTTACATTTTGTTTCAGTACACTATCGTTATGTTTTCATTATTTCTTCGTTTATTTAAGATTTTTCAGCAACCCAAGTTATTGGTTATATCATTGAATTGTGGGGAGATAACCATTCAGAGATAGCAAGAAAATAGATTAAGGCAATATCAAAATTCGAATAAAAATAATATAACTAATTTAACATCCATGTCTCTCCACGTCAGTTCGAGAGTGTGGTTCTACGTTTCACATGGCTCTGGGGCTAATGAATAACTTTTTCACTAATGATAATAAACCCTTCGAAGTCGAAGCTCGTCTAAATAATATTTAAGAATTCAGCCGGTACCGTAAACAAAACACAACAATTATCTATTACAAATATGATATAGTGAACGTTGTTTAATAAAATAATCCGTAGATACTCATCGCCCTGATGATGGAGGCAGCAAGGACCTCTGAAACGCTGGTAAAATTCTACCAGACTACAAGGCGCAGCTACCCGGAAGTCTCATCGCCGTAAAAACATCAAATCCTAGTTTCAAATAATCTCTTTTTACAACCAGAATAATACAGAATGCAGAGTTTCTGACTGTCAAGGCAACGGATAGATATAGTTTCCACGACTGACCACCATTTTTAACAGCATGCGGTGTATATTCTTGGAGCTAAAAACATCGTTCTTAAATATTATTCAAATTAGTTGTCCTATAAAAGGCTAACAATAGCCCACACGCTGACTTCAATTAACATGTCTTCGGTCATCGTTCAGGTAAATTCCTTTTTCCTTATCATTGTCTTTTAGCAATAATATACAATTGTTGTTTCAAACGCATATTTCTTGTTCTTATTTGCGTTATTTCGGCTATATAAATTTAAAATAGTCAGCCAATTTATTTGTACATTCTTTCTTTCATTTTACATTTATTTTCTTTTGAAGTATTGTATCAGCTTTCTTTTCCTAGCGACGAATTTTCCTATTTGCCAAGACAGTGTAATTTATATTTCTTCATTTCATTTATACGAAATATCATTATTACACTTTCTCTACCTTCCGAAATTAATTTAGATTCTTTTCCATCCACCCAATTTTTCAATCACAGCCAAATTTATTTAACAAAGGCAGACAACTACTTCAATGATTTTCCCTGCCATAAATTCAAAAAATAATTTCAGAATTTCAGTATAGAATAACGAGTAAAAAACAAACACTACAAAAAGACAAGACAACTGACAATAGAGTAAGCTGAGAGAGCTCAATAGGTCCCAGCTACCGTCTGTAATACTCAAGTCCGAATGAAAGCAGGGGTAGAGACTTTTCTCTTAGCAACCTTACACAGACAGATTCTAAGCTACCGTCTATGCAAAAATTACCCCAGGTAATGCACGCTGCCACCCTCCTAGGGAAAACGCGATAGACATGCATGTACGGGCTCATAAATTGTTCCCCGCTCACGTTAGGGCGTGAAGATAACTAATACATCCCTCCACCCCCTCCAAAATCTTCATGGCGTGGTGCGGTTAAACGCAGAGGAGCATTTATCTAGCGCTTAACCGCTGATACCCGAAGGTTCAACTTTGCTAATAAGAGAGGCCGCCATTGGACACGGCCCAATGCTAGTTCGTCCAACTCACGAACACCAGAAAAGGAACGGGCAATAACCACAATTGACAAAGCGCGAATCTCACCGGTTTAACGAGTATCTGTTGTTATTTAACTATAAATAACCAGAAAAAATATTTTTTTCTTAACCTCTAATTATGTATACAACATGCTTTAGCAACCAGATCACTGCGTATAGTTAAGATTATATTTACGTGTTTCAGTCGATGCTCAGTATAAATAACAAGTGTTCTTAATGGTCATTTAAAAACTCCAGTTTATAACAATTATATGGTTTCTCGGAAGTAAATATCGTTTCAGGGAAGTTTTCTCAATCAAAAGTTCAAATACCATATCGTTGGGCCTCGGTAAGAAGCACTTAACTCAAACATATTCTATATTGACTTCAGTCCTTATCAAACATCACATATAAAATATAAATAAATATAAAATATAAAACGTAAAGTTCTGTGTAATAAGACACCACTATATTTCTTGTTTTCATATGTTGCATTTAATCTTCTTTAAAGAAAAAAACCTGAATAAATTCGATCATTTCAAAAAATGTAAGACGTACAATATTTTAAGATTCTATATTAAATTACAGCAGTACTAGGAATATTTGAGCATCAAGAGTGCCGCCATATTGGCATTACAAAGACGGAGAATTAAAAATTAGTAAGATAGTAATCTATTAACACTTTGAAGCACCGTGATACTTATATGTGCTACCTATTGTCACTTTTAATAACTCCTCATTTCGCCCACAGTTTATTTATAGATTTCTTACGATTTTAAGACTGGATAGCGATTATTTGCCTAAGCCTCGTTTATCAATTAATCTTTCTAACACAGACGTGTGGTTTTCTTTGAGGTAAAAACTAAATTTATAATATTTGATTAACTTCGTGCTTCAAAGGGTTAAATGCAACGAACCCCGGGCAGTTTTACGATAATCAATCTTCACTTATCGTCTATAATATCGGCATCCATAACTGACTCAAACAGACACTACTTAATATTAGTAACACATATGGATAAGTACGTTCCCCATGAATAATACAAATCAACTTTATTATCCTCTTCATTATCTTCAATAGTTAATCAACTATTTCGTAAATTCTGACAAATCCAATGTAGTTATCAATGCGTGTCTACAAGTGTTGAAACTGATACAAGACAAGTGATAAATAAACGCGTAAGACCCATGTAACAGGAAACAAATTGCGATGTTTCAAACACCTGTTACCCCAATATTATGGTCCAGTACTTACCACCTCTGGTTCGAAGCCCAAACAGGTCAGAGACCATACTGATGTAGCTTTTGATTCGTTTTCTAATTCTCTGTAACAGAAAGTGAAATAAGTCACATTCATGCCAATCTTGACATCCATAGCAGTAGCAGCATTAACAAAAACAAGACTGGAAAGTGTACTCGTTAGAGTATAATGATAAACCAAAAATATTCATCATTCCACATAATGTAGATCGTTCTTGCACTGATGTCATCCCATATCATGCAAGTTGTATACCCTGTAAGAATAATTGACCCCCGATCATGTAGGCTGAGTACCCGTAGAAAATATTACCCTCTCCCCGCCCATGAAGGTTGAGTAACCCTCAGGAACAATAGCCCCCGGTCATGTACGCTGAAGATTCCCAAAAGAATACTGACCCCAGGCATGCACGTTGACTGTCCTCGTAGAAATACTGAGAGCCGGTCATGCAGGTTACATATCCCGTAGGAACTGTGATCACTCCCGCGAAAAAAAAATACAATCGGGCATTCGAACGTGAGAAACACACAATAATAATTTTAACCGTGTGCGGAGTAAAATATCGGAAAGTAAGAAAAAAACATCAAGAGAATGGGCAAAATTATGCATTTTAGTGAGGAGAAAATGCACACAAAATTTTGGTCACATACTTCAAAGAAAGAGACCGTGTGTGAGATCCAGGCGTATAATGCAGGAAAGACCTCACAATGGATCACAGAAATAAGTAAAAAGTTGCAGACGCTTGTAAACGCAACTATTAACTTCTTAAGTAATCTGCTCCATGACGTTAATAAATAATTCATTACTAACTAACTAGATAGCTTACCGAAACCGAAGGTTCATCACCGAATGAACAAAAGCCCTCCACCAGACTCTGTCCTGGACCAACAAAATCCAGTCTCATTCAACTCCTATCTTCCATAGATCCCACCTGACATTTTCCTCGCATCTATGTCATTACACTAATATAATTTATTCAAGTGCTTTACAACAGCAAATAAGGCCAATACACTGAAGCACTACAGAAACAAGGTATTTTGAAAGTAAATAATATGCATACAGTAGACTAAAAATTATAATTTCAAGGTGTAACACAGAAATCATGGTCCAAATGCACGATATCAAAACTGAAGAGTATGGGGAAAATAAATGTAAGGTCCCTGTAGATTACATTCGTAGTAGACACACATCCAACTGGAAGCCAGGATAGTCTCCAATTAACTTTACAAGTTTGCGTACACAAACAGAATCAAGAATAGAAGTGCAATGACGTTTGTTTTAAAAGCACTGATGATGGATAGAATCATCGTTAAACAACCTAAAAAAAACAAATTTGAATAAATATTTGTTCTTTATTTATGTACTGTAAGGTTTATAGAAACAGAGTCAATTGACGCTAATTTTAAGAAATGTAATAAAGTTCTGGTTTAGTGAGGCGTACAACCTAAGCTGTAGAGGTAGAGATGTTTAAAACGGACGAGTTTTCAACACACTTTTTGTTTCGATAGTGGTAAAGTCAATAAAATAATAACAAGTTAGCAAATTTATGCACAACGCAACAGTTCAGGCGCGTTTCCAGGATTTGACTTTCGTCAGATTTTACAATTTAAGATCAATCCTCATAGCCTGGCAGCCACGGAAAAAGAAAAGAAGATTATAAATTCATTACGTTTGTTTTTCATTCTAAGCTTTGCGACATTCGGCTGAAACAACAGAAACAGCTTACAACAATACATGGAATGTGATCATTACAAATGCCCCATTTATATAACTCCCTATTGTCAGCTTTCTGGAAATTCGTTCAGACGTTCTCGAGTTGTTATATGCGCACAGACGGACATCACGGCCGACGATGACACCGCGGAGAATCATGGGTAATGGCTCCATTGCGCAACAGCATCAACCCACCTCATAAATTCGAGCATCCATCAAGCTGGTATCACCGATTGCCGAGGATTGAGAGGTATGGTATAAGGTCCATACCAAATTTCACGAAAATCAGTTCAACCCTTCTCGAGTTGTCATAGGCGTGCTAACAGACGTGTAATACAAATTCGAGCATCCATTTCGGTATTACGGTTTTTGGAAATTAAAATGTACGAGTTTAGATTTGCATCCAATGACTAAAAGTGTCAATTCTACTTCGGTAGGTTGTGTGAACGTGTGAATTGAATACAAATGGCTCAGGATAAGACATAATGGTGGTCTCTTGTAAAACAAGGCGATGAGACTCCTGTTACAGACATATTTTAATAAATTTTCTCCTCAGCACCTTGATTTCAAACACCCTCAATCAATGTTCTTCCCTTCATGTTAAAGACAAGTTTCAAGCTACCACAAAACAAATGGAATTATATTTCTATGTATTTTAACCCTTGAGTCCTTCTCGAAGGTATCACCACCTTGTCGAAGGCAATCTGCCGGGTGAGGAGGCTTGCGTGCTCAAATGACCCTTAGGGCTATGCCGGCCTGAGCTTCGGCTCATGGTAGGGTCACCCAAGCCGGACAGGTCTAAGGAGATGCGCTAGACTAAGAGTGATACCCTGGTCCTCCAGGTTGGGGGTTGGGTGTAGGGCTAACAACCTTTCACCTTTAAAAAAAATATGTGTTACGAAAAAATCAACCAAGCCTCGGATCAGGACGGACTCTTTGGCACGACCACGGCAATTGAAAAAGGACATGAGATTTGGTACCTGGAACATTAGGAGCCTCTATAGGGCTGGGGCACTGAAATCAGTGTGTAGGGAATTAGGGAATTATAAGTTAGACTTAGTGGCAGTGCAGGAAGTGCGATGGGAGGGGGAGGGCACGATCCCAGTGGACAATTTTACATTTTTCTATGGAAAGGGGAATGACAATCATCAGCTAGGGACGGGTTTTTTTGTTCATAGCAGAATTAGGGCAGCAGTTAAGAGAGTAGAATTTGTTAGTGACAGGTTGTCTTACGTAATTTTGGAAGGACGTTGGTGCGACATCATTGTCCTTAATGTTCATGCCCCAACTGAAGACAAAAGCGATGATATCAAGGATAGCTTTTATGAAGAATTGGAATCAGTATTTGATACATTTGGCAAGTATCACATGAAAATTCTGCTAGGAGATTTCAATGCAAAAATTGGGAGGGAGGATGTCTTCAAACCCACAATAGGCAGCGAGAGTCTCCATGCACTTAGTAATGATAATGGCGTCAGAGCAGTGACCTTCGCTACGTCAAAAGATTTAATTGTAAAAAGTACAAAATTTCCACACCGTGATGTTCATAAATACACTTGGACTTCCCCAGATGGCAGAACACACAATCAAATAGATCATGTTTTAGTAGATAAGAGAAGGCAGACAAATGTAATTGATGTGAGATCATTCAGAGGAGCAGATTGCGACACTGATCATTATCTGGTGGTAGCAAAAGTGAGGGAGCGGCTTTCAGTAAGTAGACGAACTAAACAAAATTTTGACACAGAAAGATTTGATTTGAAAAAATTAAGTGAGGGAGAGGCAAAGGAACAATATCAAGTTGAAATTTCGAATAGGTTTCAAATTTTAGAGACAAATGAGGATAATGAAAGTGTGGACATCAACAGGGAGTGGGAAAATGTCAGAAACTGCATCAAAATTTCAGCAAAAGAGAAACTAGGATACTACAGGAGAAAGCAAAATAAACCGTGGTTTGATGAAGAATGTTCAAAATTAATAGATCGAAGGAAGCAAACAAAATTTCAATGTTTGCAGAACCCAAACAAAACAAATGCGGATAATCTATGTAACGTGAGACGTGAGGCTAGTAGAACCTTTAGGACTAAGAAAAGGGAATACCTGAAGGGCAAAATTGCTGAACTTGAGACAAATAATAAGGAAAAAAACATCAGAGACCTGTACAGAGGCATTAATAACTTTAAGAAAGGATATCAACCCCAGACCAATTTGGTAGAGGATGATAGTGGCAATTTGCTTGCAGATCCAATAAAAATTGTGAATAGGTGGAAAAATTTCTTTAGCGAGCTCTTAAATGTTCATAATACTGGTGATATTAGACAGATTAAAATACATACAGCTGAACTGTTGGTGCCAGAACCTAGTTTAGATGAAGTGGAACTAGCCATTGGGAAGTTGAAAAGTTATAAATCTCCAGGAATTGATCAGATTCCGGCCGAATTAATTAAAGCAGGTGGCAAAGGGTTGCATATGAGGATCCATAAGCTTATTCAGTTAATTTGGGATAAGGAAGAGATGCCACATCAATGGAAGGAATCCATAATTATTCCTATTTATAAGAAGGGGGACAAGACTGAGTGTGGTAATTACCGAGGAATATCGCTGCTATCAACCTCATACAAAATTCTATCCAACATTCTTTTGGCAAGATTAACCCCATATGCGAATGAAACTATTGGGGATCATCAGTGTGGGTTCAGACGAAACAGATCAACGATTGATCAGATCTTTTGCATTCGTCAGATACTAGAGAAAAAATGGGAGTTCGGTGGGACTGTACATCAGTTATTTATAGATTTCAAAAAAGCCTATGACTCTGTGAAGAGAGAAGTGCTATATAATATTCTTATTGAATTTGGTATACCAAAGAAGCTAGTGGGTCTAATAAAAATGTGCTTAAATGAAACCTGCAGCAAAATTCGAGTAGGTAAATATGTATCTGAGACATTCCTCATCAAGAACGGTCTAAAACAAGGAGATGCTTTGTCTCCCTTGCTCTTTAACTTTGCGCTAGAATACGCCATCAGGAAGGTCCAAGGTAGGCAGGAGGGTTTGCAATTGAACGGGACACATCAGCTATTGGCATATGCTGATGATGTTAATTTATTGGGGGACGATATAAATACAATAAAGAGGAACGCAGAAGTTTTACTAGAGGCTGGTAGACAAGTGGGGCTGGAAGTAAATTCAGAAAAAACTAACATGTTAGTATCTCGTCATCAGAAGACAGGCGGGCAAAATTATCTTAGGGTAGCTAATAAATCCTTTGAAAGGGTTACAAAGTTCAAATATTTGGGAACAACAATAACAAATCAAAATGATACTTGTGAGGAAGTTAGGAGGAGACTAAATTCCGGAAATGCTTGCTACTTCTCAGTCCAAAATATTTTGTCTTCCCGTCTGATTTCTAAGAACCTGAAAATTAAAGTATACAAAACAATAATCTTGCCTGTTGTTTTGTATGGGTGCGAAACATGGTCTCTCACTCAGAGGGAGGAACACAGATTGCAGGTGTTTGAGAATCGGGTGTTGAGGAGGATATTTGGGCCTAAGAGGGAAGACGATGGGGCGTGGAGAAAACTGCACAATGACGAGCTTAAAAATCTGTACTGCTCCCCCAGTATTGTGAGGGTGATTAAGTCGAGAAGAGTGAGATGGGCGGGACATGTAGCGCGCATGGATGGGACAAGAGGTGTGCACCGGGTACTGGTTGGGAAACCTGAAGGGAAGAGACCGCTGGGGAGACCTAGACGTAGATGGGAGGATAATCTCAGGCGGGATCTATGGGAGATAGGAGTTGAAGGAAACTGGATTTTGTTGGCCCAGGACAGGGTCCGGTGGAGGGCTTTGGTTAATTCGGTGATGAACCTTCGGGTTCGGTAAGCCATCTAGTTAGTTAGTTAGTTCTTAGATGTCAGAATAGAAGAAAAAAGATTTTCAACAGAATTAAATTGTTATTTTTAAATCTTGCAGGCGTTCAGCTGACAAACACGTTAAATTATCTGCCTATTTATCCTTAAAAGAAAAACAGATTTTAAATTATTATTTACAAAATGTAACCGATCGTGTAATTTATTATCAGTTCTGTAAAATAATTATATATGTTATGTATGTACGATACCGGTATTTCGACGTATGTGTAAGCTAGTACGTTAAATTAACAAACACTCACAAAAATACAAAGTAGGCACCGGAGTACCACAATCGAATGACAAAGTACGAAACTGCTGTTTATAGCACATCGTGTAATGACGACAACAAAGAACTTTGGATCAATCCCGCAAGTTATCAAGTTTCCAACCAAATTAAATGCACTAATAAAAACCCAATTACCCACTTACAATACCACAGTAATAACGCAATCTGACATTTCGGTTAATTTAACGTAAAACGACACTGGCTGAATTCATACCCTCTTGTAAATGTGAAAGCATGGTTATTTGTGTCATCCTATTCAGCTCCATTTTTTGCTGATGAAAATGGCTTCGGAGCATCGATCCTGTAAGTTGGTGATTCGGAACGGGTTAAATCGGGTATACAAAAATTTAGTTCCCGTATGCGTGTTTTACAGGAAGCATTTGGGAGACCAATTTGTAGGTGGGAAGGTTAATAAATATGTGTGGAACTGGACTAGACTGAAGATTTCCGTCTTCTGGGTTGTTGCGCTGTGTGGTCTGGTCGATGTTAACCAAACGTTTCAGAGGTCATACTGCCTCCGTCATCGCCCTGATGGCGGAGGCAGTATGACCTCTGAAACGTTGGTTAACATCGACCAGACGACACAGCGCAACAACCCAGAAGACAGAAATCTTCATACTCATCGCCGTGATGATGGAGGCAGTATGACCTCTGAAACGTTGGTAAACATCGACCAGACTACACAACGCAACAACCCAGAAGACAGAAGTCTTCATACTCTGATGACGGAGGCAGTATGACCTCTGAAACGTTTGTTAACATCGACCAGACTACACAGCGCAACAACCCAGAAGACAGAAATCTTCATTCTCACCGCTGTGAGAACCTCAAGTCTTACATGGACTAGACAAGGTACATTGAATGGTTCCTGTGAATTCTTCATTCTTCTCAGTCTTTTACATATATTGTCTGCTCACTAGTTTCATTTTATTTAACTACATCTTTCAGCCCAATACGGCCATCACCAGGTCCTAATATAAGTTCAAAATCATTGCACAGCTCTGTACTACTTTAAAATATTCGCGATATTGTCTGAAGGAATAAGAATATAAAATTAATGGTTACAATTTTATATTTAACTACGAAAGTAGTTCAAACTTCCGGCACAACTTGGTGAGTCCTGATGCATTTATATCTAGGGCGTGTGTACTGTACCTTTTCAGAACATTATAATGGACGCTCAAGATACATAAAGCGAGCGAGACATTTCATGACAATTGCGTTAAATTGTTCTTTTAGACTTTATTCACCGCCCAAGTATTACTATTAAGTTAATAAAATTACTGACTTTCGGAAAGTTGGACCCATCTATTAAGCCTCCTGATTTAACTAGTGTCAACATGGACGTGCTGGGCGACTACAAGCTTCTTAAGAAACGTTGGTCTTTTCATGTTTCAACCACTTAACTCGGCTGATAGCCCGAGAAGATTACATAGTCGAGGTGAGAGCTCAAGATCATACTTCTTAAGAAAACTTCCGCACATAAAGTTTGTTAGTTTAGGTGTTTAGGCATTATACGTTAATTTTATATATTTTGTTTAAAACGCGTATAAAAACGTAATGTCTGGCAGCGGCGTTTATGGTTATTTTGACGCGTTAAAATAACGCAGTATTAAATCTCAATGGTACACCCACAACGACGTATCAGATGCTTCCAAGACCATCAGTAGCCACTGCTTTGGGTCCTTGTCCTTTCTTCGTACTGTACAAAATTAAATCTGTTCTTTATAGCTGAGGAGAATTTGTTATACTGAACAATACAGCCATACAATGAACACTAACGTGGGCGCGGACTAAAGCACGATAGTCGGACACTTCTCTCGCCAAGCCGGTCCGATCCATAATGAGCTTTACGGTTGCGCTGCCTAGAAAAATGACTGTATCAGACATTCTGTTCGCTATCTCTGGGTAGTAACGATGTAGCGATGGGTAAATTCAGCTAGCTTTTACGTAATGATTCAAACAAAATTCGAGGAGTCAACAAGTACTTCCAAGAACTTATTTTGTTTGCATAACAGCGAATATCAAATTCCTAACAGCAGGTTACTAAAATTTACTAAGTTATATGAAACTACAGAAACGAAATAGCCTTCGGGATATGAAAACTCCTACTTTACATTTTATCCGAGTTGCTTCTACCCTGATTCAGTCAACGGTGTGTCTGTTTCTCTGTTCACTGAACACAAGGGTGAACAATATGGATCAATTTAAAATGTTGTAACTCCTATTATATCTTAGGTAAAACAAACAGAAATAAATTACATGTATAGCATTTAATACATTTTATCTTATTTTGTTCAGGTAACATCAACAGAAGCAAGATATTGACCTGTTCTAGTATTTTCTTCAGACTTCATAAATATTAATGTTTCCGGTTCTTCGTTCTTTAAATTGGTCACCAAAACACAGTTTTTACTCCATTTTTAGAGAGTATTTTATATATATATATATATATATAAATATTAAGCAGAACAACTTGGCAGTGTATGTTCGAAACCCACACACGGCCAATTGTGTTTCTGCATGTCCGTATATTTTGAGGACTCTGCAGCAAAAGTACTCAAGAGAATGAAGAGAAACAGAGATAACCGAATGAAATGAGAAATATAGAAAGAATTGAATAATTAAAAATAAAATTGGAAGAAGACTGAAAGCCGCGGAGGAATAAACACGAAGAAAGAAGTAGTTGGGGAAAGAAAGGAAACAGGCAGTAAAGAAAGAATGAGACAACAAAAGGGAGGAGCAGCTCCTAGAAACAAGAGAGGCGTAAAAATCCCATTTGATTCTCCACTTTAAACGGATTATAAGAAAACCAACTTTTTATGCACAGGTTAGAACCTCGTCCGGTTCTTCGTACTGGTATTTGTTGTTGCGAACTACATTTCATGATCGATTTGACACGTATTCATAACGGTGGGTAGACCTCCATGAGGAGGATGTTATATTGGCCATCAAATTACTGTACTCGAAACATACACAAACAGAAACTCGGTTACAACGCAAGAACGGAATATCACTAAAGTTAGACATAATAAACTAAGCTGGGAAATAGGATTAAAGTCAATTCAATTCGCAAATAGCAGATCACAGTGCAAAGTCAAACGTCTACCTCATCTACAATTGACCAAGTTAAATGTTGCTTAAGATTCACACAAAAGCGTACGACGTCACAAGACGAACAGGAAAGGAAACGCGCGCCCGTGGATGGGTTGCGGGTGAAGTCTTTCCGTGGACTTCAAGTATGCAATTTGGTGACGTCTACCATGACACACTTTAGCCTAAGAAACTGAAACTTGGAGGGCAAACATAAAAAAGTACACGTTACTCATCTGCAATTACAATGGCCAAATTACTGATCAACTGAGCTCTGATCCATGGAATTAATCTGTACCCTTCACTGTTTATTATGAATGTAACCAACTCGGTAAGACGATCATAAATGCACACATTGGAGAGATCGGTACACATAACATTTTATTCTGAATCACTAAAGGGAAATTGGAAATTCTAGGCGTAGATTGGAGAATAATATTAAAATCGATCTTAAAATTATGATGTGAATATCTGGCTCATGGATAGCGTCTGGTGGCGGACTGTTTTGAACACAGTAATAAATATCTGGGCCCTTTAATACACTTTAGAACTTAAACATTATGACATGTGTGAACTTTTTTGAGAGATGGGTAAAATTCAATCATCATATTATGTTTGTAAACATGCTCAATGACTGAACCCACAGAAAGAGAAACACGTACACAAAAAGTATAATGCGTACAGAATAAAAATCTGAAAAACGACTAATCAGGGTATGGTGAGAGAGAGAGAGAGAGAGAGAGAGAGAGAGAGATAGGGAGCATATTGTGATGTTTGTATAGAACGTCAAACAAAACACGTTTGAAAAACTTATATACAGGCCAAATATCCGAAAGTCGAAACACAATTCACGGACAATTCCATAGTGTTTATATCCCAACCTACGAGCATGGTCATGTGGTTCATTTATTTATTTCAAGCTACATATTTTGCTGCTAGGCACACACAGCTACTGACTGATACGTATAGCAGACATATATAACCACTTAAACCCTTAAAAATATTATTATAGTGACAGAAGCAGACATGTCAAAGCTTCTGAAATTGATGCACAAAAATTTACGAAAATACGTCTCTTATATATGCGTTGAAAGACAACAAAACTAACTGAAAGCTCACGTCCCGTTTCTGCAGTAACCAGAGGCTGTGACTTCATCCGCACTGGAAAATCGTGTGATACTAGGCAGGATCTACACCAAAGAAGACACAGAACATAGACGCAACAGGACTGAGAACTGTCTTCCGATGTTGGCCGTCGCGTCTCTTCGGTCTAGACCAGTGGTATTCAACCTTCTTTGTTCGCTTGCCCCCAGATATAATTTCTCTTCAACTTTGTACCCCCAAAGTTGTTGTTGTGTAATTCATGTTATACATAGTATATAATCTACATCCACAATAAATTAAATAAATTACATCCTAAATAATGTATTAAATAATAAGTTTTAAATGAGAAAAAGGAAAACCAAGCTATTAAATAACAAATATATTATTGCCTATCACATAAAAATTAATAAAGGAACAAAGATATTTTAGCAAAGAAAAATAATATGTTTAAATATTTTATCAATTATTAATTAATGTGGTTCAGACCTGCCGCCCAGATAAGAATTACATAACGGAGAGAGAGAGAAAAAATGGCGCTCCTAAATCGAATGTCCTTACGTCCGGTTCTCCTGTGGCTAACCCTAAATCTGCCCTTGATTATTCAGTGTTTATCATAAAATAACATATTTTCTTTAAATTTCGCGTACCCCCGGGGGTACGCGTACCCCAGGTTGAATACGACTGGTCTATATCACATTACGTCACGTTAGTCAAACGAGTTTTTCGCGCCGAGTACTGAGTCTTCCGTACACACCCTGACCTCGCCTAGTGAGTTTCAATAGTGGTTACAGGACCAGTTGAAATTCCTTCTCGCTTTCTACGTCGTTCTTTCATATCACACCCGACTTCTCAAGATTCGTTTTAATATTATCGCCCCTTCAGGTTTACCTACAATTTTGTACAAATTCATTTCCCCTCTCCCCACACACGGCAGAATGCCCCGTCCCTCTCATTCTAATTTATTGAATGTCCCTATTAAAATCGTATTCATTAATTAAGCTGAGAATAAAAAGGATTAAAGCCACGGTGGTCTAGCGGTTAGAACGCTGGCTTTGTAATCCTGGGGTCTAGGGTTCGATTCCCGGCGGTGCCCGAATTTATAACTTGTGTTGGGCAAGGCAGTGATCTAGGCAACGCGGAGTTTTCCTCCGGGGGCTTCCCCGGTTTCTCCGTGGCATCCCAACAATTACTCCATTCACACACAGAAGAAGGCAATGGCAAACCACTTCTGGATCATCTGCCTATAAAACATATGAACAGGTCCCAGTCCGAGAAAAGGATGGAAGGATCCTGTTCATATGGACCTGTCGTCAGACAGAACACTAAATAAATAACAATAAATTCACACAACCTGAATAATGTCGTTTTGAATATGAGAGGCTTCAATGAGTTTCCTGCTTTCACCACAACATTGCCTGCAGACCGCTAAAGCGTTTCTACCACATGGCAGGAATGTGACTAGTGACAGAGAAAATGCATGCAGTTCACGTAAGAAAACTACATTCTACGGGTGTGAAACATGGTCTCACAGTTTAACGAAAGAATATAGATTACAGCTGTTTGAAAACAGCGTATTCGGGACAATATTAGGACCCAAGAGAGATGAATTAACAGAAGGATGGTGAAAAATACATACTGAGGAGCTTCATAGTTTGAAGGCCTTGTCTTCACTGAAAATAACTGGGATAATAAAACAAAGGAAAATGATATTGACGGGGTATGTAGCACGCATGGTAGATACGAGAAATGCATATACAATTTCAGTCGGAAAATCTCACTGGGAAAGAAACCGCTTTGGAGAAATTGACGTGGATGGAAGGACACTGAAATAGAACAGTATTTAAAGAGGGCGTCACTGGATTAAACTGGCTCAACATAGGAACCAGTAGCGGAATTTTGTGATTAAAGTAATAAACCGTCAGGTTACATAAAAACAGGCGTCTTCTTGACCGTCTGAGTTACTGTCGGTATCTCACGGAGGACCCTCTACAATTAAATCAGTTTTTAGAACGACGATGTTGGTCTTCCGGGTGGGAACGCCTTGTCGCCTTAAGGGTAAATACCAACGTTTCGGAAAAACAAATTGTCCTGATGATAAGAGCAATATGTGTCTCCGAAACATCGGTGTCTACCTACAGGCCCACACTGCGTTTCTGCTGTGAGAAATTTTATACTAGATGGCCGGTAAAACAGTCTGCGGCATTGCTGAAGACGTTTGTGTCCTTATGAAGCGAGAGACAATCGTCTGAGAAGACTTGAGTCCTTAAACTAGGTGTGCCTGTTAGATGCTTCACAGTGTTACGAATGTAGGTCGTTCAGACTTCGTAGTTCCTACAGGCCAGTTCCTCGCTCGCTGCTCAAGAGAGAGTTTCACAACACGTGTTTCTGTTAGACTCGGTCTTCAAGACAGTCGCTTTGTTATCCTACGATTAATTGACAGCTTCCACGGCCTATTTTACGTTTAATTAATTTCTTAAACTCTGTGTTATGGGTGTAAGTTAGTGAAGTGTTACTTGTGACATTCTCCAGTAATTAAAAGGAAATCGATTTTTTGGTTTCCCTCTTCAGAGGTAAGTGGTTCATAATTGTAGCCTATTGAATATAGATTAGGTTCATTATAATATATTTATATGCTTTGTATATATTATACACATAATTTATATACGTAACTGAGTGGCCATTTTATTGGTCTCGGATTAAAGGCATGTAGTTTTGTTCAATTTTATCAGTCTAATCACAATAAAATATTATTATTAAATATTAAAATATTAAAATATTATTACAATTAACATTTAAACATTTAAAATATATTAATATGATGCTCTTTATCGAAATATTCGTTAAAATATATTAAAATGATGCTCTTTATCGAAATGTTAATTGTAATAATATTTTAATATTTAATAATAATATTTTATTGTGATTAGACTGATAAAATTGAACAAGTATATATTCAACACAATATGACGCAACATTATCATCTCAGGCATATAGTTTCTTAATTGAATTTCTTTTAAACATTTCACTTCTTTGTTAATGAGGTTTACAGCTCAAAATTCTTTCAACATATAAAGTGACAGAAAAGAATGGGTTTATATTATTATTTATTGTTATTATTATCATGATTTTGTACACTGACGTCGGCCAGGACTCCTGGGCCTATTTCGTTTCAGAACTAATTCCGAAACAGTGAATTGTATGGGCACGTTAAGATCTCATTGGACCGTGAGGGAGGGGGGGGGGGGGGGGTCAGTCCCTCACAGGCCTGCACGTACACAGGACAACACAAGAATAAAATAAACACGGACATACAGACCAATGTATATACATATCTAGAACCAGACCAAGATTCGGTCCCATATGAATCGTTATTTGCATTGGGAGTAGAGGAAAACTCCATCTGGGCACTAGATGGTGGTAAATGGTCACCTTAATTGTCCGGCCGCTTTAACGCCGGGAAAATAGACCTGCAAGATGCTAGGTACACCCTGGAGCAAGTCTGACACAGAAGGTACAGACAGAAAGATGTCAACTCCTGCTACCTTAGTCGGTCTTTATACTAACTGAGCCATCAGCACTGCTATTATTACTATCTTATAAACACTGTCGTTGTTTTAGTCACAATGAATCCACGGCTTAAAACGCGAAGGTTGTTTCTGCCCCTCCTTCTAGGTTCACCGGTTCGATCCCGTATGTTCACATTTATATGAATTTTGTAGTGTTGATGAAGTTGGTAATTTGAAAACAAGGTGCTCAGGAAGATATTTGGACTTAGGAGGAATGAAATAAGTGGATAATTTAGAATATTGCATAACGAGGAGATGCGTAAATTGTACGGGTCACCTAGCATAGTGAGGACAGTGAAATATAGGAGGATCCGATGGGCTGGTCATGTAGCACGCATGGAGTGTAGAAAGGGGTAGATACAGAATGTTGCGGGGAAATCCTTCTGGAAAACGACCACTGGGCAGACCAGAAGGATATGGGAAGATTATATCAAGATGGATCTTAGGAAAGTGAGCTGTGAGGATTGTAAATGGATGGCGTTGGCTCCGGATCGTGGCCGGTGGCGGGCTTTGGTGTTGTCGGTGTTCGACCTGCGGATTCTGCTAACAGGGAGTTAGTTAGTTAGTTAATGTGGTGAGAAATCTTGCGAGAAGCCCATCTTCCACGACACAGAAGTTGTATTGCATATCCAGAAACATTCTCTGTTACAGAATTAATTCTAAACCTGACACAGATCAGAGTCTGCGCGTAATGTTATCTGTTGAAAAGGTCATTAAATTTTCGAATGAATTTTACGAGTAAATAATTAAAACATACAAAAGTATAATTTTAACTTTTATTTTGTATGAACGTGAAATTTGTTCTCGATAATATTTGTACTTAAGAGGATGGATGTAACAGGAGGGCGGTACTGTACAAAGACTACCGTTTACCAAATATTAATAGTGAGATCAAATCAAGGATGATGTAGCACGCATGGGAGAGTTATGAAATGCATACGATGTTCTGGTTGACAAACATCAAGGACAGAAACTACTTACAAGATACAAAAGTTGATTGAAGCATAATATTAAAACGAATCTCAAAGAAAATCTAATAAATGTATAGATTGGATTAATTTAACTTTGGCTAAGGAGCAGCGAGTGGCTCTTGTAAATACGGTGCTGAACCCTCGGGAACCATAAAAGAAGGCGAGTGTCTTGGCTGGTTGGGTGACTATCTGCTCCTGTATGGAGTTATTCGTAAATTTAAAAAAAAATTGTCCGGATGTTGGTACGTCCTTGTTTGACCTCTTTCTATTCACACGCGTGTAAAAAAAATTCAGTAACATGTGTTGTTAAAACGTCTCTTTAACTTTCGAGTGCATAACAGAATCACAGACTTTCACCTTCAGTGACATGGTTACCTGTAATGTTCTTTTCACTTTGACGAGTAGTCTGCACATTCTTGGTTTCTAGATACGCAGACGTCTAGCCAGGAGTCGGCAATTATGTGTGTGGCGGTAAACTTTCCACTCAACGTCCTAGTCCAATTACGACTCAAGAATGGCAGCACGAAGGCTCGAACGGGGAAACGCTCTTACTAATAAATAAAATATGAAAGCACCGGAAAAATGCGGGGAAATATTGTTTAAGTGTGTCACTGACACACAAAGGTTACACACAGATTCGGGAGTCATATACTGTAAAGTCTCCATGAGTTTTTTTTCCCCTCTCCTAATGTTGAGAAATTTGACATTGCATAGCATCTCTGTAGCAAACCAACATTAAATTCATAAGTAACTGCTCACCGCTGGTTAATAATTATTCAGATTGGCGATAAAACAAAATTATGTACAGAACAAATGAACAATCAATAATACGTCTTCCTTTTTCTCTAATGCATTAAATTACATTAACCATATGGGCCTGTGGCATATAGAAATACAGCAGAGTTAATAGAATAAAACAAATCTGATTTCAAAGCTGTGATATTTTGCTAAAATAATTCAAACACTTGTATTCGTGTAGAATAAGTAAAAAAAATCTATATGCTTGTGTAAAGTGGTCGTTAAAACTGTCCGATCTAAACGACAGCTGAAATGGACACAAAATATTTCACAAAATTCTCCAACATCAAATGTAATATAAATCATTTTATTCGTTCTAAATTTGTTTAATGCGAGTAGATAAACGTCTGTACCGTTAGAGCTCTTTTAACTGGCACGGTCAAGCACGATTATTTACGGAGTCGGCTATCTCAAGTGGCTAAGCTTCTGACTTCTGTTCACAAGTAACTGGTTCGAATCTCAACAGGGAGATCAGCTAACCTAACTGAAGTTGTTCGTGGATTTTCTTAATCCCTCCGAGCAAAATTTTAATATTCTTCAAACTACTTCCTGGTCTTCCAAGTGTACACTTCACATCTGGCTTTCTAACAAATATTTGTCGTGCATTTCTCCTATTCATAACAAATGTCACACTCGTCTCAGTCTTGTTGATGTAATCAGCCAAATACATATTTGCTTAAGATTATAAATTACGAAACTCCACAGTATGTAGACTTCTCCAACCTTCTAACTTTCTCTGTCTTAGTTCAGAACACTGTTCCCAAATGCATTCAAACGCTTGTGTAATCGAGTCCTCACTCCTGAGAGGCAATTAACATCACTTTGAAGCGAATGACCCGTCGTAAAGTTTCATCAGGATATCTGCCTAAACCGGTATGTTACGTGATGCCATCACAGGTACACAGACATTAAAGCCAGTGTTTGTGCTTTGTTGCGTGTACTGCCTCCTTGCCTCCCACCCAGGCGAACCGAGCTCTTGCATTGCCGGGTTGTACAAATTTAGTAATATGAAAATAACCATTGCTCCTTGTGCTTAGACATCACGCTACACAGACTTGTGGATAACTTTAAGTACAGCCGTACGCATTCTTAACATTTACACCTGTACAAATAACGGATCAGTTTCACGCTTCGGATGATTTACGACTAATGGCCCGGAGGCTGGGAGGAACCGGGAGCCGGTCTAAAAGCGACGGTAAAGAAATGTCTACCTCTGCCGGGAAACGAACTCAAATAATTTAGTCAGTAGCCATAAACTGTACTGAGCTACCCTGCCTCTATTTATAATGAAGTGTCTGAATTCTAAGTCCTTAGTTTGGGGCTAATTTTTCAAATGTTTTCTTCAGACGTCCTATAAACTTGCCCTCTGGTAGCGAAATCAAAGGTTTAACACCACCAATATCAAAGCTCGTCGATGGACAAGAGCCTAGCTAGTTTAATTCACTTCCATCCTCATAGAATGCTACATGTCCTGCCCATCTCATTTATCCTTTTTTTTATAACTTTAATGATATCTGGTGACAGTGTTTTAAGATAGTATATCAGAGTAAACCATGGCAGTTTCATCCCATGAACTTCCAATCAACCATTCACATTTAAGTCTACAGTTGAGAAGGTAGTTGCAAGTTCTAGGCGTAGAAGGGAAGATAATATTAAATTTTACTTTTAAGAAACTGAGTGTGATGTTGAGGAATGGATCTATCTGTCACATGATAGGGTTCAGTGGTGGGCATTTATTAACACTGTAATTATCTTACCACAAGATATATTCTGTTTCATAGGCTTATTCCCCTAGGTTTCTCGTATGGTCAAAGGAAATCTGAAATACCTCAATTAGTATAGATGTTTGACGGACGCAGATTTGAACACTAGATCATGAATACGGAGTATAAATGCCAACCACTACACCACTAAGTTAACTGTATTTACACTTCTATTATTCTTGGTGTTACAAAGATCGACTTTTTGCTTTCACGAACCTTTAATCTTGTGCCATGTTGTAGGTGGGGTGATGGATATGCAGTCTTTCACATCCCAGGAGCGGGGTACGGGCGAGACTTTGCGGAAAATCTTGTCAGTTTTCCTGATGACAATCGCTATTGTATCTTTTCTGGTGTTCTGCTGGACCAAACGACGCCTGTGGGAACTGGCTGCAAAACTTCCAGGACCGAGACCAATCCCATTGGTTGGTAACCTACTGACGTTCGCGGGCTGCGACTTGATCCAATTCTTCCAGAGGATCATACAGATGGTAGACAAACATGGCTCCATATTTAAGCTGTGGATCGGACAGGATCTGTTCGTACTCTTGTCTAACCCTGTTGCTTTGGAAAAGATACTGGGCAACAAGAATTTTATAAGACGTACAGGATATGTCACCAAAGTTGGTAAACCTTTCTTTAGAAATGGTTTATTAATGTCAGATGGTGATACATGGAGAATTCATCGCAAAATAATATCATCGACTTTCCACAACAATGTTTTAGATCAATTTGTTGAAAATTTTACTAAAAATAGTGCCATTTTAGTGAGTAAAATGCGTAATAATTGCAATGAAACTGCGTTTAACATTTACCCACTTATTAGTCTTTGTACTCTGGATGTTATTTGCGAAACAGCTATGGGAACTACTGTAAATGCACAATTAGATGACGACGGGAAATATGTTCGAAATGTTTTAAGATCCCTTCAGTTATTATCTGAGAGATTCATGCGCCCGTGGCTGTCCATTGACTGGATTTTTAATTTGACTCGGTTAGGTAAGGAACAAGCAGCTACTTTAGAATATCTGCACGGAAATGCACAACAAGTGGTTTCAGAGAAGTTAGCGAAGTTTCATGCAAGTGGGCGTCAGAAGACACAAGTTGAGGATCTCCAGTCTGTGAAAAGGAAGAAATTGTCTCTGTTGGATCTTTTGATAGAGGATGAGCAGCTGACTCCTGATGAGATCCACGACGAAGTGGTGACGATCGTGTCGGCTGGATCCGAGACTACAGCAACTACTTGTTGCTACGTGCTCTCTCTCCTGGGAGTGCACCAGGACATCCAGGAACGGGTCGTAGAGGAGCAGAAGATTGTCTTTGGCGACGACATCCACAGACCTGTTACTTCCGAAGATCTTCCTCACATGCCGTATCTTGAGCAGGTAATTAAACCTTTACACTGGATGAATCTAAAGGGTTCTGACAACGGTGTGTTGCGATCAACTCGACTGTTGCTTTCGGAAATTGTCCAACAGAGTTTCGAAGACTGGGTTTGTCTCCGTCATCAGGTTAATGTACGGAAAAATTATTCCCACTCTGGTCTTTCCTCAGACATAGCTGGTCCTGAGATGCCTAGTATCACCTTTCGGTGAGCCATGAAACTCCAGTTGGGAAGCAGGAAGTGGCAGTTGCATTATTAACTTTTATCGATGAACGTACTTTATTATCCAAAATACACGACAAATCTTACACGAGAACGTTTCTTTGCAGGTAATCAAAGAAGCATTGCGTCTCTTTCCACCGATTCCATATCTTTTCCGCAAAGTCGAGAAGGAAACTGACCTGGGGAACGGCTACGTCCTGCCAGCCGGCTGCTACTCCATGGTGGTAACATACACAACTCACCGGAACCCGCAATATTTCCCCGACCCCGAGCGTTTCGATCCGGAGCGTTTCTCACCTGAAAACTGCCTCGGTAGACATCCATACGCCTACATACCTTTTGGGGCTGGTCGCAGGATGTGTGTCGCATATAAATTTGGAATCATGGAGGCTAAAACGATGCTGTCCACCATTCTGAGGCGATTTCGTATCGTTCAGACTGTCGGCGGGATCAGCACCCTAATCAACGACTTGGAGTCTGGAGTTGTACTGAAACCAGCAAACGGCTTCAATATTCAGATAGAGGCACGATTTGCCGATATTCAGCTGAATTAAAGTGTGAATATGTAGGCGCCTCCGGTCTACGGAGGGTGTTAGAGATGAATGCGATGTCTTTGGGAAAGATGTTACTTGAAACATTATGATATAGATGGCAGAACAGTGTTAAAATGTGAGATTTAAGGTTTATATGGCGGTGAGGATGATGAAGTTCTAAGTTTCGGTGTCGTGCAGACTTTTCGGAAGATGCCAAATGCCGGCCTTTTCTCTACCTACTCTTTACCCACCCGTTCTTCCTGTTACACCAGCTTGTAGACTTTCTTCGTTTATCCAGGTACCTTCTCCCTTTCATTCTTCACGTTGGGTTGGTACACTCTTTCAGCCCCCCCATATCCAACCATATAAAAATCTCACCACCTTCCAGCATCGTCACTTCCGCCCTGAAGATGGACAGTACGTTTCTCGGAAACGTTAGCCTTGGCCGACAAGTCTACAAAAGGAGGCAGAACCGAGAATAACAGCATTGCCGGTGTTAAAATGGATCGCTGAGAAATATTTCGGGATATTACGCACACGCCTATGGGTTCTATAAAGTTTTTGGTATTTAGGCGACTGTTACTTAACAAATATCCACGGTGTTCTACGTCCTAGTTTATCAACTGTAACATAGCTAACCTGCGAACATGTCGATGAACCAGAGTTATCACATCAGACTACATCCTCAGTCATAATATGAATTAGGAACTACAGGTTGGGGTAGGATTCTTCTTCGCCAGCACTGTGTCCAGGCGAGCCGCGGGTCCGAGTCAGAGTTACGTCACAAACAAGAACGAGTTGGACGTGAAATCAAGCCTATTTACTGCCAAGATCAAGAATGTGTGGAGTTTAACTTAAGTCTCCCACACGCCTTCAGACCGAAGTACTCAGACACAGAAGAAAATTCTACTTTTAATTTTAATTTTTATGAGGAATTTTAATTATGTGTGTGAAGGACGTTTATTTGGTAGTTATTTATACTTCATGATATGTGATGTAAACCTTTCTTGTTGCATTTCGTCTCAGTTAAAAACAATTACATTAATTGTAAGAAATTAGTTTTATGTCTTAAAAGGACGGTCGTGTTGTGTTTTGAAGTCTTGGCCAAATTCAAGTGATTCAGATATGTCCATAGAAGCTATTAATTTTTACTCAAATTTTATCTTGTGTGACTAATCTCAATCTAGATTTTATTAAAACGACGCATCTGTGTATCTTCGCAGAACTTATCACTTTCTTCCTTATAACTTGCTTAAAAAGCTTTACTTTCTTTTGTTACTGCTAAAGACTTTGCTCTCGTAAAGAAAAATTTCTCCTATGAGTTTCATAAGACTCTTTAAAATTACTAAGGAGAAACAAAATGTCTCTACGAATAGGAACGTAGTTGTTACATTTCCTGAGATTATGACGTATTTAAGGTCATTTAACAACAAAGCTATGAGGACGTGGTCACTAATTACTTGAGAAATTTACATAATAAAGAACATAAGTTTTATTCTTGGCACAGGCCTCTTTCTAGTGTGATCAGATCTAAGAGGATGAGATTGGCGTTACATGTAGCACGTGTACACATATGTTTCTCTGAAACGCTCATATCTACGTACAGGTCCACACGGCGTTACTACCCAGAAGACCAACATCGAAATCTTCACCGCCGTGAAAAGTTCAGTAATTAATACTTGTATTTTTAATAAAAAATACTACAGGCTGCCGTTACTCAGAATATGGATAATATGGCAGTACGCACTTGATGCACCGTGTCCCTTCTTCCGCAGAATCCATTACGTGAATTACGAACCACCGGCTTCACAAGGCAAACACACAGACGGCGCATGACAAAAATCACATTTGTGGCTAACCAAACAGATGACATACGGTTTCACAGATACTCTACTAATTGAATTGTTAGTGTGTGTGTATTCAACTGCGGCGAATCTGTGTACTTGCCCCCAGGGAATGTTGACCACCTGTCAGGGCTGGTATTCCCGTAGGGGCACAACCTGAACAAACCCTTCCCGCAGACAGTACCAGAATCGCATTACTTGTTCACAAAAAAACTGTTTCGCTCGCAAATGTCGCTTCGGATATACGACGTTAACTCTATACATTTTATACCACAAGCCTGTCCCGAGCGTCACAATTTATTCTTCCTGGCCTTCATAAACGTCTGCTTTCTTAACTCCACGGATCAGCATCGTCGTTGAAAAGCTGGCAGTCGCTAAGCAAGGGAGAGTTTTCTCGCCTCGCCTCGTATGAAACACGAAGATTCATTACTGTGTTGAAAAGAGCCCGCGACTCGACCCTGCTTTGAGCCAGCGTGAATCCAGTCCTCAGCCTGACGTCCAATTCATATTCCTTCGGTCTCCTTCTTCATCTCTCTTCATGTTCTTTCCAGTTACTTCTCTCCTTTTCCTCCGTCACCGTCTTCCTATTTAATTCTTACCATTCACATACTTCTTATTCTCGTCCTCCTACTGACCTCATAATTCAATGTCAAAGAGGCAGGAAGAACCACGTAATGAAGGAGAATTTGTCAAGTGAAAAACTTGTCTACATGAAGTCTGGTAGACGTTTACCGACGTTTCAGAGATGCTTGCTGCCTTCATCGCCCAGCTTTACAATTTTCTGTACTATGTCATTGCGTTAAGTATCAAAATGCTCCCTTTTAACTTCCTGGCAGTTAATTACCCGTTGGGAAAAATTTAAAATGCAGTAGTTAATTTTAGGAATTGGTAATAGGATTCGACAGGCAAGAGGAGGTCTTATAATAGCAAGAGTGGAGAAAATACGGCGAGTGAAATATTAAAGGGGGGAGGGGTAGTACTTTGTAAGAGAGAGAAAATATGTCCTTAAGAGGGTTCACTCCAAGACTCCATTTATTTTTGAAAATTAAAATACGAGGACTCCCCCCCACACACTAAATTTCACTTGTGGTTCTTTGCAAAAAGTGTATAAAATTGACGTATGATAGGGACATCGTGCTTGGCTGTTCGCATATTTCATGTCCGAAACTAATGGATGAATTGAAATAAAATCTAGTATTACATATTAATATCAAGAAATTTTCGTCAGATGCAACCCCTGTTTTACGCGAAACCCAAATACATGTGTATGTATTACTTCGAAAAAATCTCATCACAGAAAACTTTGTGCATAAGCCTTTAAGAATCTGTGGGGTTTGCTACTATAAGTACGTACAAGCCGATACATACAGTATGTTCTCATTATATCCGAAACAAATCTTTTGCAGGCCTTATGCCATGACGAGAACAAAGAACAAAATCTCTCATATCCCTTGCAAAACATATAATAAATAAGACTTGGTTCGATCCATTTATAATGGAATCAAAGAGCTAAGCAGAGAAATAAAAATAAAGAAAATATAAAACGATAAGGAAAATATTCAGAAATCCTGAAATCCTGAATGTTGTGTGTCCTTCCATCGTATTTAAACGTTCGCGGATTGAGTATTGGAACGTTGCGACACCCGACATCTACTAGCAGATGTCAGAACTAACGTAAGCCGGAAGTAAGTAACACTGTTGCTGTTGCTAAAAAATTATTTTAACCGCTCAGTAATCAGTACGGATAAACATGAAAGCCCCTGGTGAATATGGTACTAACAAGAGGTCCCAGTCGATTGTTACCCTCCGATTCGGCTCCAGTTTTGCAGTATGACAGTGGGCTGCCCTCTGACTACATGATCAAAATATCAGGCGTAGTAGACACTCCAACGTTTCTCAGGTAAACACGTACGACCTCTTCAGAATGCCTCATTGACAATCTGACCAACGGCAACAGAGTTTGTATTTATTTTACATTCCTCCAATTTTATCGGTCTGGCGGCGCAAACCCAGACTGCAGCAATGAATTAAGCCAGAGTGCAGTGTTGTGCCATGTTAGATTTCATAACCAACGCAATAAGTCTCAAGTGCAAATGCTCATTTTGGGATGAAACGTGATTTGTAACATCTCAATCAGTAAGCAATAAGAATTGGACCAAGACGAAGTTGCATATCGCTACCCTCGAGCCATCTAGAAACCAATTTTAGAACCAACAGAATAACCCGTATGTGCTGAACTCTGCTGGTGGTGCTTCAAAACTTGATTCTAACAACTCAACCAAACACATACGCACATTGGATCATCAAATATGGAGTATACCTTTATTTGTAATTCATATAAGCACTATAAATTTGCATTTTGCTGTCATTTCAGAATCCAATGTATATTCATGAACCATGAAGGTCAATTCTGATCAAAAGCAAAGTGTTGTTCAACATACGTTTATGACAGCCCTAAATTACAGGTGGGGGATGTAAAACCAAGTGCATACACAACACTTTCTCAAATTATCCCCCTTTCTATTTTTCAAACACCGTGGAACGGTCTCTTTCTTGAGATAATAAATAGTCACTTAGGTGGGCAAGAAATGCTTCTCCTTTTATGAAAGCACAAGGTTCATTACCGTGTTCAAAAGATCCCGCCACTGGACCTTGTGCTGAGCCAGATTAATCCAGTCCACAACCTCCCAACCGATTTACTTAAAATGTTTCAGTATTGCCCTCCCATCTGTGCCCTATTTTCTTGGTGGTGTCTTAACCACAGATTTTTCCCAACCAAAACTCTGTAAACAGTTTCCATCTCCCCACATACGTTCTACATTTCCCGCCCATCGCATTCTGTTTGGTTTCATAAACCTATTAGAAGTATAAATTATGATCCTCTTCACCATGTAATTTTCTCATGCAACTTTCTAAATCTTAGACCCAGATATTCTCCTAAGTACTCTTTTCTCAAACATACTCAGTCTGTGTTTTATCATAAGGGGGATTCCTGTGAAATCGCTAGTTTCAAAGTGGACAACTGTAAGCAGTTATATATTTCAACGTGGCAGTACTACTAAAATTGTAGTGTATTCCTTAAGCTAAAATGTTTACGTATATTTTTCGAAAAATTGTGTAGTTTTTTTTTAAGATAGTGTAATTTCGTCATATTGTGAATATTATATCAATTATTTGTTTTAATCCGTCTGATCACAATATAATTTTTATTTAAAATTTCTTATAATTAAGATAATAAAATATCATTCATGTTCCATATCGATTGATCGATTTACATTTCGGAACATTTACACAACATGTTTCGGTTTTTATAAAACCATCATCAGGTGTAAAATATATCTAAGAACTTAAAACCCAATTATGATTTCTGTAGTTTTTTGGTGATGTTTCATTACGTTTGTTTTTCCATTTTGGGCGAAGGTGTTGTTTTTCTTAAATGTTATTAGATGTACATATCGGCCAAAGATGTAGGAGTGAGTGTCCCGATATGTCCAGAAGTACTAGTGTCTTCGAATAGTTTTTTTATAAAAGATTTGATAGAGAAAAAATGCAGTATCTTGTTGTTCAATCTACCAAAATTACATATTTTTATCATAAACTCTAATTCAAGCTGTCATGCATCATGCTAGAAACTTTTAAATATTTTACAAGTTATGTACGTTAAGTATAATTTGCATAATTCCTCTTTGTTGTCTTTATCAGCGGTTTACGAAACTACACACACAAAACCCTCAAGCCTATAATAACATGCATAAATGAGAAACAGGATTTATAGATTTCAAAAGTGTTAGGTAATACAACACTGATTAAACGCCATCTGAAGTTTCTGCAACCTTACCTGTCAGTCAACAGCGTTTTAAAAATTCAATATCATCCCAATAACAGCCTTATAACGGTTAAATATACTGCAAAATATTCTCCATGATCCAAACAAAAATCTTAATCAAAATTAAATTTTGACATAATTTGTACATTATGGTTAAAAATTCACAGCTGACGTCTTCAACGTGAAAATCCACACGCGTACTAAACTACAAGCAGGCCTAACATATAGCGTTTTAATTCTAATATCTTTAGACAACATACGATAACACAAACTTACACTGACGTCAAGAAGCATTTCTACCAATCTGTGTAGTGAGAGTAATATCCTCCCATGCATTTAACCTTCAGGCGTCTTTCTGAAATGCGTCGTTAAGCTCTGACAAGACAAGATACAAATCACAAATTAATTTTCCTTCTTCATCTCTTTCTTTTGTGCAACGTCCTTGAACTTCTTTCTTTGTCTTTCCAAGGTTCTTGTTTTAAAGTTACTTTACGTTTATTTTGATTTCTTTCAGATATATTTCTGACCGATCCAGTGTTTTCTTTGGCTCTCTCCGTTTCACCACACTCCCGTCTTGCGTATCGCATCTTAATGTTCTTTCTGCCGCTACGATCTGCCTGTCAGTTTTAATCTTGTGTATTATTGGCCCGTGTTAACAATCATCTATCTGCAATTCACGGCTAGTGAACTGCGTATGTCCCACTAACAGACTCATGCCAACTTCCCAACAGAGGTATTACTAGGTGAGAGACCAGAGCAGAACGGGGCCACGGGGCAGAACGAGGTATCGCCTTTACTTCGTCTGCAATGCGTTGCAATCTATCGGGACCGGGTGAAATACCTTTAGCATACAGCACAGGGGCATGTCATGTCAGTCAGCGCCATGTTTCTGAAATAATCACCCATGCTGGATTTAGCTCCTAGATTTTAAATTCTTTTCTCAACTTCCAGTGCAGGTAAGACCTATTCTTTGTTCATATCCGCTTTGTTGAATGATGCATGTTATAAAGCGTTATCTTCAAAGTTTTAAACACAATATTTTTATTTATTTTCATGATGTCATTTTTAGTGGGACAGTCCTAATTTGAAAGAGTATACTCTGGGCAGAATGGGGTACCCAGAGAAGAGGATCAACTAACAAGTGTCTGTAAAGTTGCGAAGTTTATTCTCAGTCTATTGAAGGGTGGATCCGGTATTCGTCTTGCTTGAAACGGGTCCATAACTCATGTGCAGGTGTTGATAGACACGATGATGAAGAGGTTCACATGTGTTCCGTCTGCATTAGGCCTAAGTAGACTTCAAATGTATAAAGTTTCGACATTTTATATTGTAAACTAAATCATTTTTATATCCTACGTCATAATTATTGCATAATCTGTGTCTTCTTACAACTTTTCAAACATATATCAATCTTACTCCGTCTTCTTGTAAAGAAATGAGTACTTTTAAAAATCTGTAACTCTTAGAACTAAACTAATAACTCATTCTAAATTTCTTATCTTCTATTTCCGGTTATTAACAACGTTTATACATTTTACGGGTCCCCAACTATTCGCTGGCTTGATCTATAGACATCCGGTAGGACTCCTTTGACGAGGGATCGGCCCTTCGCAAGGCCTCTACCTGTACACAGGATAGCACTACACAGAAAAACATCCATGGCTTGAGTGGGATTCGAACCCACGGTCCCAGCGACCAAGCGGCATAAGGCCCACGCATCAGACCGCGCGGCCACTGCGGACCCATAATTCTAAATTTCAAATAGACAAAAAGACCCACACAAGGTTTCTCCATGAGTTTATATTTATTATTGTCCCTTCCACATGCCTCCAAAGATTAAGTTCCCCGTTCTGCCCTGGACTCCTCTACATACAGATTCCCAGCGATTCAATTCCAAAATTCTACACGCCTTCAACACCTCTCAGTCCAAGCTACATGACTAACTTATCCCTACTTGATAAACTACGATAGCTAACATTCCTTCTTCAGCTAGACAAGAGAAAATAACTAGGTTTCTTGCTCCTCAAGTCAATTCGCGTCTCTCAGCAACTAATTCCACCTTCAGCAGCCAGTAGTCTCTCAACTAACAAATACATTCGTATTTTATGGAACCCAAAGGTTAATTACCATGAGCCAGTCACTGGTCCCCATCGTGAACCACATAAGTCCATTCCACATCTTCACAACTTATTTAAGATCCAGTTTAATGTTATCCTCCCACCTACGTCTTGGGTCCCTCGTATCTTAGTTTCATAACTTCCGACTACAATTATATTTAGGCCAATTTCTCGTCTTTTCTGTGCGATATGCGCCCATCTCATTTTCCTTCATTTAATCACATTAATATTATATGGTTAGAAATCAAATTTCGAAGCTCCATATCATGAAATTTTCTCGAAACGTCTGTTACTTCCTCACTCCTCGATCAAAAAAATATTCTGCTCAGGCACCCTCAATCTATTTTCTTCTCCGAGCCCTTTAAAGTCGAATGGTAATTATATGTGCCATCTGCTTTAACGACCAGTAACGTTTTATTTTATACTTACGTGTTTTGTATGATTCTTAGCGTAAACAACGATTACTTCCTTAAACAGCATTAACCAGTTGTTCTGCGTTTTCTTTACGGTACGGACTGAATTCTTATAATTTATTTACACGATCTTCGATTTTAAAAGATTAATGTAAGAGACCAAGTATTATATCCGTCTAAACCAGAGTTAAAACATCAGTTTTTTTTATATATTACTTTTAACATTTCCGATGACAGATGGGGGTGACAAAGAATTATGAACTGCACAGTACAAAGCGTCCCACCACTCAACACGAGAATCGAACCCGAATACCAGGAACAAGCAGTGCTCAGTGCAATGCGACAGTTACACCCACGTTGACGTCACTGTCAATTTGGAAAGCTGTTTACACTGAACAGAAACAGAAATCCAATTTCAGTGTCCATTATACGTATAACCAAACACGGAAATGATAAATGTGAGAGTTCCTATAAAATTAAGAGCTTTATTGTAAAAATATAGTGATAACAAAGACTTGGTGCATAAAGCGAAGGTAAATGTTTTTCTTGAAAACCTTGAAAGGAAAATATGATAATATTAAAATGAGGGAGGATGAAGCAAAGGAAGAAATAACCAAAAACGGGAAAGCTATAAAGAGAAATGTATAAATATAAATAAATATATATATTGGAAGGGGCGACAAAAGAAACCAAATTACAGAAAATGCAGAAATTGAATTTAAAAAAAAATTGTTCCTAACCTCAAACAAACAAGTTACTTCTGGAATGCTACGACACTGCCTCGATGTCTCTACTGTCACTTTAGTCTTTCACCACAGATGGCACGAGTGTACAAGACATTTCATAATGATGCCTTGGGAAGTTACGATATTTTTAAAAACACACACACTGATTTCCCACTTGCTGCAGGCAAATTACTATTTAAGTCACAGAAAATACGAATCAAGGCCACATAAACCACAGCGTTAAATGAAAAATGCAAAAGAAAAGAAACCGTGTCCTGTTACAGATCCTGGAATACTTTCATTGTTCGTTTCCTAAATATTGTAATTTCCTGCACCGCGTGTCTTCCGTTGATTTTGCAGAACCTGGCCGATAACGGCCATGCTGTCTACCCCCCAGACGGCACACGAGTGTACGGAAGAGAGAACTGGAGGAATAATATTGACAAGAAGAACCGAAGAACTCGGAGAAACAAGTGTCCCTGTGCCTCGTTGTCAACCACATGGACTGACTGTGTCTGCACAATTTATTTTTTTAAATTATGTGATCAAGGAATCAACACGATTTAAAACTGGCTGTCAGTCGCAACGGGAATTGGGATTGGATCAATGAAACAACATTAAAAAACTTATTTCTGTGTCAGCCATGGATGACATTTCATATTTACAGATCGATACAATACGATATTCGGGATCGACAAAAATTTAACGTACTGATACATCGCTTGGTACTTTCCATATTTATAAATAAATGCGACAATACACTCTTACTGCACGCGGCAAGTCCTTCCTGAGACACCAGCAACAGCTCAGAAACTCAAGAAATCCCCAACATTTAATGGAAACCCGAAGGTTCATTACAGTTTTCACAAAAGCCCGCCACTGTGCCAGATAAATCCAGTCCATACATCCCATTTATCTAATATTAATTTTAATATACATCCCATTTATCTAATATTAATTTTAATATTATCCTTCCACCTATGTCTAGATCTTCCTAGTGGTCTCTTTCCTTCTGGTTATCCCACTAAAACCCTGTATGCATTCCTCTTCTCTACGATGCGGGCTACATGCCCCGCCCATGTCATTCTCCTTGACTTGATCTGTCTAATTATATCTGGTGATGAGGAAAACTTATGAAGCTCCCCATTATGCCTCTTTCTCCAGCCTCTCAGTCATATTCTTCTCGAGTCCAAACATTCTTCACAACACCCTCAGTCTACGTTCTTTCCTTAGTGTCAGAGACCGAGTTTTATACCCATACAAAACTAAAGGAAACATTATAATTTTATATATTTTAATCTTCATGTTTTTAAGCAGCAGCATTCAATCAGCCCTAATTTGTTATTGTCTTAAGGACTCTGGTCATTTGAGTTACACAGACAAGCAGACAGTTAGGTTAGTCTGGTGAGTTAATTCGTTAAGACACTTTCTTCTGAAACGTTCCTTATTCTACCTTTGTACCTTCAGCCCAATCTAACTCCCATCAAAACAAATTATGTGCCTACTGACAGGCAGGGGATGAACGGAGGACCTGACAGCCAGCAGGCAAAGAATGTAAAGATATCACAGAGAGGGAGACTGTTGTTCATGTCGATTGCCACCAACAACTGCCATCAGCAGACAGACTTATATGCGTTATGTGAGAGTAGTGTAAAATATTAACGCTTAATGGAGAGAACATGTCCATCCACACGTTTCAATACCAAACGACAGAATGTAGTGACAGAGTGGTTAGCACTGGTGCTTCGTACAGGGATGTCCCCGGTTCAAACCTCGACCCGAAGATCGGCTATCCGGACTGAGTTTCTTCGTGGTTTTCCTCGGTCTCTCCAGGCAAATGCCGGGTTAGTATCAGAAATTATGCCTGGACTACTTCGACGCTGTTTATTCTAAGCTGCTGACAGTGTCGTTACATTAACCAATAAATGTATTGATTTAGACGACAATAATAATTTTTCAGTTCAATAACGTGTGCCAAACATTGCTGTCAGGTGAATTTTATCATATCATTTACAACATATGAAACTGAAGTCTAATTTATCAGCTTTATAAAAACATTTCATCGTAAAGAAAAAGAATATGGGCTCATAAAAGACCCGTTTACAATCAACTGTAGTCTGAGGCACGCCTTGGCACTTTCGCAGCAAAGAATTTCAAATAAATCGTCTATTAGCTTCGCCTTGTTTGTCTGTCCGTACGTCTCTCTCAAGTTAAATTCTATACGGAATTTGAACGAAATCGGTCAGATAATTTGTAAACTGTTACTACAGGACAGTCAAGAATGCGTTTAAAACCATATCTTAATCAAATAACTGCATTTAAATTCTTATAATTAGAAACTTGAGTGTTGGCGGTTGAATGAATACGTGTTTATTTCATGATATCAAATGTTAAAAATTACAAAGTCATTGTAGCTTAGAGCATTTTTTTCCTTCGACTCAAATATTTCTTCGTGTTTGTTCCATGTATTTTATAAAACTTTTTTTTATCAGGCCGCTCAGTAGTTGAGACGTGTTTACTTTTTCCAGCGCGTATATTCGTCAGTCTTAAAATGCCGCGCCATATTTCACGAGTTCGTCAGTTTTGTGTCAATACTGTAAAATCCAGAAGCAGAAGTTATGTGAATCCTGCCTCGTCCAAGGGTAGCCTACGGTGACGGAACTAGTTAGAACTGTAATGGGACCCCTGCGTCTATATAAGTTGAAGATTTTATCCGTATCTTGCTAGATTCCTCAAGGTTTCCGTCGCTTTCACTACCAACACTCCAGCAATGTTCGTGAGTATCTATGTATTTATCGACTGGTGTAAGAATACATCCTGGTATACAGCAAATCGTAACGGTTCATTACAATAATTTCGAAAATGGTGTGGATTAATTAAGTTTGAATATTGTAAATAAGATTACTTAAATTATGTCAACAAAAGTTATTGTTAATAATAAGCTATAAATATTGAATGAGTTTATAAAAATACATAAATCTTACATAATATAAATTCCTCTTCTTAGTAAAATCGAAATATTTTCAGAGCGCGTTCTTTGTGTATTTTTAAAGATACGACGCTATAGGCCTATTTTACCTTTTATATTTTAAAATAAGTGTGAAATTCGGTCTCTTATCCTAATGGAAGAACATAAATTGACTGTATTTGAGAAAAATGTGCTGAGAAAAATATTTGGAACTACGACAGAGTAACAGAAGGCTAGAGAAAACTCTACAATGAGAAACTTCATAACATGTAAGCTTCGTCAAATAACACTAGGATGTTCAAATAAAGGAGGGGTAAATAAAAAAAATTCAAACAAAATATTTGGAAAATCTAAAATTGTCAGACTAATTTGGACATTTAAATGTGTCATGTTAATATAAATTTTAAACAAATAACTGAAGCAGGAAGATGGCTATTTGTGACCATGTATTCTGGTAGACGTTCATCAGCGTTTCAGAGGTACTTGCTGCCTCCATCATCATCTTCCTTTGTGACGGGTTCTTGTGAACACGGTAATGAACATTTGCGTTTCATACAGTGTGGTTAAATTTCTGTCATATTGGTAACCAACAAGTTTTAGATGTCTATTTTTCCATACTTCTAACATGGTCTAACTAGTTTTGTATCTATGCGGCATATTAAAGCTTTGTTTAGGAGTGATTTTCTTCATTAACCGAAATATTCTTCTTTACAGAATCCAAATGTTATATTTTTCCCTTCCGTATTTACATGTTTTGAAACTGTTCCTCTTCCAAGTTTCGTAACAGCGCAGAACAAGTTAGAAGACTCCACCCGTTTTCTCTGTCCTTCTGAGGAAAGTCGATGGCATGATAACAGTTTCTGAGATGAATAACAGCAACTGTTATGATCGTTTACTAGATCCGTATTATGAGACGTGTTTGGGTAGTCCGACATCAGCGTATAGAAGTATCTGGTAGAAACGCCTGAGGTTTCGTAACCCTGAGACAGTTCCATCCACCTCTCAACACCTCAACCCGCTCTCCTAAAATCCTTCTTAATGTTACCTTCCAATCTTGTGCTAGGTCCTTTAATCTGACGTTTACCCAGAGGTTTGCCCACCAAAATACGTGATTCATTCCTTGTCTTCCTCCACTCATGCCCAGTCCACTGCCTATATATTATAACTATTTTAACAATATTAGGTGATCTGTATACGTCACCAAGTTCCTCGTGACGTAATATCCTAAGAAGCTCACATTCCCTACCCCCACCCTACTTAAATACAAATATTTATCTCAACACTTTCTTTTCAAACTTCCCCAAAAGCAAAACCACGTCTTACAATCACACATAACATCCTGACAAAACGATCGTTTATACCTTGACTTAGCGTACTCAGTAGTCTCAATAAAATGTTCTTGTGCTTAATAGCATTACTTATGTGTCTTCCATTTAATTACGTCTTCCGCGCAAACAAATAACTGACAAACACCTTGAAGGCTCGGTTCTTCAAATGACGCTTCAAACACCCACATATTTTGCGCATTTTTGGCGAAAATTGTAATAATTCAGCACATAACAGATTATATCTGTCCACATGTTTCACATCATAAACACGCAAAGGAGTTCGATATAGTTATATATAACAATTTCAGACCAATATTTGTGGATCAAATTTTCACTTTTGGTCCGTACTAATATTCTATAACCCATAGAGCACATAAAGCTCAATGCGAGAACCTAAAATCTTGATTATTAGCTGCCCCGTGGATTTATAATACCAGTACACTACCCCAACATATTTCTGAGCAAATATCAATGTATCGCGCAAACAAAAGCGGCAGAATGTTCTGATAAATGTTATGTTTCCTGCTTTCAGTTCGTCCTGATGCTGCTGACGTCAGTCGTGGCGTCACCACAATACAGCCCACCTCGCATCGAGCTGTTGGCGCCACCCATCCCAATATCACACTCATCCCCTCACGTACCTGTCAGTGTGTACGGCGCTCCTTCGAACCCATCTGAGGGATCGTTCATCTCCCCAGTTCCCACTCCTCCTAATCAAGCCCCAGTAGCTGTTCCCCCTGTCCAACCTGCAGGGTCGATTCCGCCCCCAGCGCCCATAGCCGATGAGATATTTCCAATCAGATCGCCCGAAGAACTAGTTCGAATCCCTGAGAGATCAATTAACGTCCCTGAAGGAAGTAATGAGATAGTGCTACCGCCAGGGACAAGCATAAGCCTTAGGGACGATTTGGGACAATTTTCTCACGGGTAAGAATCCAGAACAGTTGACTGTCCAACAGTAAAACCCCAAGCATAAATAATTTAAATTTCATACATTTTTGGGCTAAAAAAATATTTAAAATGATCAGAAAAACACATAAGACGTCTATTTTTTCCACAACGTTTATAAGGTGAGGATATTAATAAACATAATTAAATAATTACACAATTCAGTCAGCTACGTCTACCAGGTAATTTCCACTAGACGTAAGATACAATATCAAATTCTCAAACCGTCTGCATCGCGGTTTTAATCAAACCAGGGTGGTCCAGGGCACTGTCCTTAAAAAATTGTTAGACGTAAAATATATATTATTCAATTTCTGACTTCTCTGTTTGGAATGGTAGCATCAGGCTCTTTAAATGTGTGCATTTCGTGAAATATTCATCCTTCAATTGTTTATTTAAAATCTCAAATCAATCTTTACGTAACAACGAGAACGGCTTAATGATTTGTGATCGTTTGTTTCAAAGCTAAACTGTGTGTCAGACCACCCCTGCATTTTAAATTTTAATATTATACTATTAGTTGCTATGTCTGTAATTATTAACATTTAACCAAATATTTAATTACAATTTATAGATACGTTTATGGTTTATCCCAATACAAAATTCCACAAGCCTATCTTTAATTGCTTATTAATTACCGTTATCAAACCGAACCTGAAATTGGCCATGCATATTTTGGGCGACAACCATGATGTTTCATACTGTACACAAAATCAGCGAAGGAATATACATATATTTTCAAAAAATATTATATCACACATTACTTGTGAGCACTGTATTAAGTAGCTCCATTTTTGCTATCGTCTAAGAAGTTCGCACGGCCGTCATGTTTACTTTATAGATTATCATAAATTTAAAAATATAAAGCTTGTTTGACATGTAGTGGGGTAATCTTCGGGTTCGTAAAAATCAGTCGTTTGCTTTATATGAGGACAGTAATATGCATTTCCGGGTTCCCGTCATTAAATAAATTGCAATCACAATTTTGACTCAGATTTTCAGACAAGAATGGTACCACGGTGAGTGAACAGGGAAGGCTTCTAACCACAAATGATGGTTGGGAGGCTGTGATCATCAAGAAAGGCTTTTATTCCTACATCAGTCCAGATGGAACACCCATATCTGTCAGCTACATTGCCGACGAAAACGGCTTCCGGGCCAAGGGAGATCATATCCCATCAAAATAACATCAAATTACAGAAAGTGACGTCGGCTTTCAGCCAGTACAAAACACCATTTTCACGGTATGACGTTTACATAAACTTCAGTGCTGTTTAGAAACAGAATAACTGAATGCTTAAAATGGCGTATTTTTCCTGTAAGAAAGGTTACCACTGTAAATAACCCTCAGCTCTTATTGTTTGCTACTCTCTTTGTAAGGAACAGTTTCATAATTAAAAAACCATGTTACTTGCAGTAATTATATCCGATGTCGTCCCTTCCTATTTAAAAGTAAAACTTCGTTCTGAAATAAAGGAAGCAAGCTTCCGAATGGAAACAAATTTAATCCAGGTGCTTTTGTTTTAACAAAACTAGTTTTCAGATATATTTACAGACGTTCACTACTCAGACACATCATACTGAATGCCGTTACAAGTGGCTGCCAGCTAAAATCGCATATTTCAATTGAAACATATCACCAGCCCGTTTATCTGTTTGTGTATCTCTAGGGCCTCACAATACTGACTGCATCTAACACGTGAATAAAATAAATATTATATTTATAACGACCTGTAATAATCAAACTTTAAGTTCGTATTTAATAAATTTCAATGTAAAGGTTGATAGCAAATTTTAAATAAAGTCTGTTTGAAATTTGAAATCCGTCTGTATATATTAATTGAATAAAAATTTTCTTGGATATTATCCATAGTCTAGTAAATATAAAATGTAAAACGACGTTTCGGAGATGGGACTCTAACTCCGTCTTCAGGTTCCTACTCAGTTGGGCCCACTAGATAGAGCTAATCCCTATCTCCGGAGATAGGGATTAGCTCTATCTAGTGGGCCCAACTGTGTAGGAACCTGAAGACGGAGATAGAGTCCCATCTCCGAAACGTCGTTTTACATTTTATATTTACTAGACTATGGATAATATCCAAGAAAATTTTTATTCAATTGACTCTTCACCATCGTCAAGAAGTTTTAGATCTGATATGTATATATTAAATCTAGACTTGGATAAAATATAATCTCTTCCTTGTGTGTTTAGAATTACCGGTGCATTTCCGAATCAGCTGAAATAAATATTAAGAACAATATCTTTCTATGAACACAGCAATTAAGTATTGATAGTAGGTTATGTGTAATAATGATTGTAAACTTCAGCTCTAGACATCATAACTTTAAGGCACGAAGATTGTCCTAATAGAAAATACACATTTTCAAAAGAAAAGTTGTGAGTGACGGAACTCGCTGACAGTTTAATGTCATAAACACCACGACAGAACACACAAAAATACGATTATATAACTGCATGACACTTAATTCCACTAGATAACAAGTATCGATGTGAACAATATCGAGATTGTATGTTCATAGATTACCTAAAAACTGCCTAAAATATACGCAAGACATACAAAATAACTTCATGAGCGAAAAGGCAACTTGAAAGACATAAACATAGATGGACGGGAAGATAAACATAGCGTGAAATACTTTTCTCCTCTCCGTCACTACGCTCTAGGACCCATCCAGCCTCATATACAGTGGTAACGGAAACACGTTCCCCAGAGTTAAGGCGGCTGAGGCGTGAAACTGACCACCCACCGTTATTTAATGCCAGTATTAAGAAAGTGTGAAGTTATGACATACATCTGAGTCTCCATGACGTGTTTCCTAAAACAAAATCGGGCATAAGAGCTTTGACTGGATTCAAGTGGCTACAACAAGGCCAAGTTCTGGGCTTTTATGAGTACGAAAATAGACGAGGAACGACCTAACCAGCTGACAGACAATCAATACGTATATAAATAAGAATTATGTTTCATTGATTTCTTTATATTTCTCCAACAATTTGGAATTCAGTGACAGATACAATTTAGATTTCTTTGCGATGTTTTGTGTTGCGTACACGTGTGTAGCATAAAAACTTATGAGGCGTCAGGTTGTAGATGATGTCATGTAGGAACTATTAAAGAGTTTCAAGTGCAAATACATGGTAACTATCACAAGACTTTCTAGCTGGTTGCCCACTGAACAAAACAGTTTAATCCCAAAACCTAACGAAACGTCAGTGCAGAAGACAAATTACTTGTGTTGTAGCAAATACTGGATCAAGTACAGCTTTGACCTTCAATTTAATGGCCACTTGAGCTCTGCTTTCCTTTCTCCGGCAGTTTAACTACAACTGGTAACCACTACAGAACGTGTTGGGTTACGAATACAAAAGTGGTATAAGACCCGACTTTCATGGAATGTAATGACTCGTCA